>NW_005189604.1:0-1853 GCF_000239375.1 Pundamilia nyererei
TACCTTTCATGTCCATTCACTGGAGGTGTGGATCTATTGCATGGCATTCCTCACATCAAGAAACTGTCGATCAAAGTCAATACAGCTCTTCCTGCATCTGGAGCTTGTGAAGGACTTCTCAGTCATGCAGGACTCCTGTTCACTGCTAAAAAACAGTTACAGCTTCACAGAAAGAACTTTGAGAGCAAACTGCTGCTGAAGCTTAACCATCACCTCACTGAGTGAAGAAATGGTACATTTCTGCTAAATATGCAGAAATAAATGCACATCCATACAACTTATGGTAAACTGAGCTGCCTTGTATGAACATATGTTGAAGATGCCTCGTTCTAATGTTTTCTGTGAGGCTGCTGTGCCATTTGGAGCAAAAATGAATATAAAGTTTAAAGCATATCTTGTCACTGGAAACTGTTTGCACTGTTTATATATTTATATTATTTACTGTAAGTATTGGTGAAAAAAGCTTTATGTTGTGAAAAACTGAAATCTGGAAATTAGAATTGTTGTGCCTTATTTTGTTGATCTTTTTACATATATTCCTTTTGAAAATAGTAAAATTTGTATATTTATTTATTTTTGTTTGTCTGATAGCATTTATTTAAAAAATAAATCGGACATTTCAAACAGTTACTCGCTACTTGAGTAGTCTTTTCGCCAAGTACTTTTTTACTCTTACTTGATTAACTTTTTTGACAACTACTTTTCACTTTTACTTGAGTAATAATATTTTAAAGTAATGCTACTCTTACTTGAGTACAATTTTTGGATACTCGACCCACCTCTAGATGTATCAGAATTTCACCTGACAGCATGTCACGTCTTATCACGTCGTCTTATACAGGATGTTATCATGAATAATAAGCAATGCCAATTTAAGTTTGAGGCAGTGAATGCGGAGATGGTAGAGCGCTTATTGATATCACTTCCTGACGATACATCCTCCGGCTCTGATAACATAGAGAGTAAACTGTTCAAAGTTGCAGCCAAGTTTGTGTCCCTTCCTATATGTCACATATTTAATAGATCGTTGGCATGCAGCTTATTTCCATTGCAGTGGAAAGAATCAAAAATAATTCCCATTCCTAAAAACAAGAATGACATTTTTAATGGTGTCAATAGCAGACCTATTAGTCTACTCCCCGTTCTAAGTAAAATTATGGAAAGGATTGTCTATGAACAAATTCAACATTACCTAACAGAAAATCAGTTACTCACTCAGTTTCAACATGCTTACAAACCTGGTTATTCCACCAGTTCAGCTCTCTTTCACATGGCAGATAACTGGTATGAATATCTAGATAATGGGATTTTTCTTTAGATTGTTTTAAACCTGTAATTAGTTTAGCAACTTCAGTGTCTGAAATATGAGTGATGGCGAACAAATTTTGACCAACATCATTCACATTATCAGAGCATACGACTGAGTCAAAGCTCTGATTGATCTCCTTAACAGATGAAATAAAAAAAAAAGTGTTTAAGTTACTGGCAATAGATAGAGGCTCTCTAACAACAGTTATTTACATAAATGGTAAATGGCCTGTATTTATATAGCGCTTTACTAGTCCCTAAGGACCTGTCAGAGATTTACAGTTAACAAACAGTCAGGTGAATAAACAACACTGAGACACTTGTTACTGATAACGTGCGGCACGGGTGAAACTCAGAGAGTAATCACCCCAAACTGCAGTATTCGTTTATTTTTATAGGTTACATCGTCAATATGCAAATATAATCACATTTCCTGTTACGCAGGTCCTGATGCTGTCTGTGTGTAAGCTGTGTGTGTGTGTCACAAAGTGTGTGTGCTACAAGTCAATTTCTAAGAATAAGATAATGCAAGTCAACTTCTGCGG
>NW_005189604.1:2710-6632 GCF_000239375.1 Pundamilia nyererei
ATGCTTCTGCTACATTTTGTCGCTGACTTCTTGGTATAAATTCATAAAAGGATCTCCTATTAGATGAACTATGAAAGTGATTCTTAACCCGTGATTTTATAAGTTTTCTAGAAAATAATATAAAATTGTGGTCTGAAATACCAGTGATAAAATTATAAGATTTAATAATTCGCTCGAGCTTATTACTGAAAACCAGATCTATTTTAGTTCTAGAGTGTCACGTTATTCCTGTGGGTTGTTCAATGTGTTGAGTAATGTTTAAAGTCTCCATTATGTCCTTGAGTGTTTTTCTGTCCTTTTCACAGTCCCAGTTGACATTAAAATCTCCCATTATAATTATTTCATTAGACTTATTATTTATAGTATGATATTTAAGTAAGTAATATCATAAAAAATATTCTTTGCGGAAGGAGGGCGATATAAACAGATCAACGTAAATGACATTTCTGGGGAAAGAGTGATTTTAACAGAAATATGTTCTATTTCAACATCTATTGGTGAACTAAGTAAAGAGCAATCCAGGTGTTTTTTTTTACATACACAAGTATTCCTCCTCTTGTTCCAATTCTATCCCTTCTAAATACTGTGTACTCTGGAAAGACAACTGCAGACTCAGGAGAAGAACTTGAGAGCCAAGATTCAGAGATACCCAAAATAGAAATATTGGAATTGCTTAGAATATGTTCCAGTTGCTCATGCTTTGGTAACATACTGCGAATGTTAATGTTTCCACATAGAAGCCCCTTTGGTTTATTTTTAGTGTCCCTGATTAAATGTCTTACAGATCTTTGTTCCTCTGTAACTTTTAATAGCAGGATTTCTTGTCCTTTTGTTGACAATGCTATCAGCATTTAATGATGAGAAACCCTTTACCGGAGACTGTAGTTGGGGTACAGCAGATGGGGGCCCAGGCAGCCGAGGTGGGGGCCCAGGCCGCCGAGATGGGGGCCCAGGCAGCCTGGTACTTCGGCGGGTCCACTCTTAGTGTGTGTACATCTTTTTTTGCGCTAGATTCTGAAGCTGCAGCTTTTGTCTCTCTCCAAACAAAATTGACTGAACAGCAGCAAAAGAAGATCCAAACTACGCTTCACATTTTGCTTCACATAAACATCGTCAGGAATTCCATTTTACCTTTTCTGTTTTGCTTCCACCACAATAAAATGACACTTCCTGCAGAGTTCTCTCTCTCAGTGTACAATTCCCATCTAAAAACCTCTGCTTTCGGCATTATTCAATTGTCTATTACCCACCAGTTTACTGTTGCTTACAGCACTGTCAGGCGCTATTTTGGGGGGGGTTGTTTGTTTGTGTTTTTTTAAATCATTTGCAACAAGAAAGCCTAATTTCTGTTGTTCAATACTGAAGAAAGTTAAATTTATGCCAAATTGCAAAACGCTTATCTGTGTCTCTAATCAAACCCCTGTAACTTTGCTCTGCTTCACTTCAGCAGCATAGGGTATTGTTCATATGTTGATTCATGTTTTTATTCCGTTTTTGTTCTATTGCAGAATATTTTTAAGGTTATCTGCTATAAAAATTTGGACCAGGAAAATCTCTTTCATGTTTTTCTGTGTTTTATCCTCAGTTACTTTGGCATAAAGTCATCTGCTGTGATGCTTGCACCTTCGATAAATTCTCGCAAGTGTCAGCTTTCTTTTTATAGATATAAAAGTATGGATATGTACTGATAAGTTAGCAGAGTTATATTTCTGGCTGAGGCAAAATTTCCCCAATTAGAGTGATTCTAGAAATCAGTGACGATATCCAGCCCTACTATGAAGGTAAAGCAGCATGCTTTCTGAAAGTGGCCAATGAAAATAAAGTGGTCTTTCTGTGACAGGTGAACTGAGAGGGGAAAAGGTTCTAAAACCATTAAATCTTTCTTCTTTTTCCATACATAAATTGTAATGTATTTATGTATATATTGACTAATGTTAAATAAATTATATTGCACATAAATATACAGTATATTCCTTGTCTTGATTCAACATATGGAGGATTTCATTTGATTACAAATTGTTTTTCAGACTGAGTGCTTGTAACCTCTCAGAGAGAAGCTGTGACGCTCTGTCCTCAGTTCTCAGCTCCAAGTTTTCTAGTTTGAGAGAACTAGACCTGAGTAACAACAACCTTCGGGATTCAGGAGTGAAGCTTCTTTCTCTAGACCTGCTAAGTCCCCATTGTACACTGGAAACTCTGAGGTCAGAAATTCCTGTTCTTATTCTGCTGTTTTTAATATATTTAATGGCTGCCATAATTGAATCCAGTGTAGAGTAAATGCCAAGACTTCTTATTTTAAATGGCCACAGGCAACCTTAGTTTTTGTTTTTCTTTTCTGTCATAAGCTGCAGCAGAGCAGTACAAAGCATGCTTTACTAGAAAGCTGTCATAAACAACCTCTTTTAACAGGGATTCTCTTTTATATGGTCAATGTTCCAAAGAAGAATGTTCCAAACACTGACCACATTATAAAGTTTACCACACAGGGATGTCTTTGTTTAGGTTACTTTTTGACTCATGCGCTAGAAATTGTTTTTAATAGGTTTACAGTTTGTTTTCACATCTTCTGCATCAGAAGGCTGAGGAGTTGACGTAGCATGCTTCTTGAAACTTGCAAATAAAAATGAGGTAGTTTTTTTAGGATGGGTGAACTGAAATGGGGAATGAGGTAAAATGACTTATTTCATATAAAGGATTAAGTGGGGACTACACCAAGGTCAAAACATGTTTCTTTTTGTCCCAAAACATAAACTGCAATGTATTTATATCTTTATTCATGTTAAATTATATTGCACATAATCATATTTCTTGTCTTGATTCACAATGTGATTTTGTTTGATAACAAATTGTTTTTCAGACTGAGTGGCTGTAACCTCTCAAGGAGAAGCTGTGAATCTCTGTCCTCAGTTCTCAGCTCCCAGTCCTCCAGTCTGAGAGAACTGGACCTGAGTAACAATAACGTGCATGATTCAGGCGTGAAGTTTCTGTATGCAAAACTGTATGCAAAAACACTGGAAATTCTGAGGTAAGAACTTTTTACTTTTTGTTTGAATGAATTTATGTTCTTTTTTACTATATTCCTCAGATTCCCCACCCCACGGTTAACTGACAGGAATTTGATGGATCATTGGACGATTCAATGAAATTAACTAATTAAAACTTTAGCTTGTAAAGTGTTTATTGCTGTTTTATAGTTAACTCCATTATTTCTAAGTTTAAGTAAATTGCCACATTCCTAACCTTTTCATTTGACAGTAAGATTCCTTAACAAAAAGTTTATGTTATTTATTTTTAATTTTCAGACTGAGTGACTGTAACCTCTCAGAGAGAGCCTGTGCAACTCTGTCCTCAGTCCTCAGCTCCAAGTCCTCTAGTCTGAGAGAGCTGGACCTGAGTAACAATAACGTGCATGATTCAGGCGTGAAGCTTCTGTCTGATGGACTGAAGAATCCACAGTGCAAAGTAGAAACTCTCAGGTCAGAATTTAGATTTTTTTCTACTCATTACAACTTAAAATCTAAATCATTAAACTGCGCAAAGAGCTACTTTTTATAAGGAGCACTATTATGTTTTGGTGGAATTTTAGACACTGAATTAGAGTCTACAAATTTGTCATAATAAGAATTTTCTTTGTGATTGTTAAAAAAACATTACTTGATGCCCTTTTTCAATTTATAGATGTACGTTGCATCTTTATTACATGTTATATAGAAATATATGGGTCTGCCCCGGGGCCTCCTCCCGGTGGGGCATGCCCAGAACACCTCACCCAGGAGGTGCCCAGGAGGCATCCTTGTCAGATGCCCGAACCACCTCAGCTGGCTCCTTTCGATGTGGAGCAGCAGCGGCTCTACTCTGAGCCCCTCCCGGATGGCCTAAGTTCTCACCCTATCTCTAAGGGAGAGGCCAGCCACCCTTCGGA
>NW_005189605.1:0-5298 GCF_000239375.1 Pundamilia nyererei
TTTTTTTTTTTTTTGCCTGTCCCGTTTGGCTCTTTTGCCATCAGAATTGTTGTCTAAAGGCAAAGAAAGATGCCCAGCGGATTTACTTTACCAAATGGACCATCCCAGCCTTGCCGTATTGGTCTATTTGATTCACCTTTGTTTATTTTATTTTCATTTGCTGAACACGGGACAGACTTGACTGGGGAAAGAAACAGGAGAAAGAAAGAGGGAAAGAAAAAGAGCGGGGAAGAGGAACGTTGATAAAGAGCAAAAAACAAAAACCCACAAAACAAACAGACAAAAAATACATATATCAATCACCTGGATCACCTGTTGAGAAAGAAAAAGAGAAAACAAGCATAGAAAAAGAGAGCAATATAATAAACAACATCACCGCCATGATCTATGTGAATATAACAGTAAATACTAAATATTAAACATTATTGTGCAGCACAAGAGATCGACAGCGCACAGTGTGCTTTGAGGTAGCAGCCAAAAAGGGTGTAGTTTGTGTGTGTGAGCACCCGTGTGTACACCTGTGAGCGTGAGCGCGCTTGTATTTAAAAGGTTCCTTTATGTAATGATCTGCTAGAGGGTGTGGGGGAGCCACAGCCCCGTCCTCCTGGGCATGAAGCAGGTATGGAGGAGATCAAGGCTCCAGACATCCAGAGGCCCCAAGAGCAAAGTAGACCAAGGAAGACCAACAGAGGGGCAGCTGCGCCACTATCCCAGAAAGAGCTGAGCCAGAGTGCCAGAGTGACCGAGCCCCAGGCCGAGAGGCTGAGGGCACCCCACCCCCGAAGGGGCCAGAGTGAGCCCCAGGCTCCAGACCCCAACAAGCAGCCACCAGGAGTGAGCCGGCGGGTACCTGGACGCCCATCCCCGGACACAAAGAACCACCAATGCACTGATGTCTGAGGGCGTCTGCCACTGGCAGGGGGAGTGGTGGAGGGAGATAGGCCTCCATACCATGGAAGGCCTGAGATGTCCCTAGAGAGGTGGCGTCTGATACCCAACCTGACATATAGACACAGACATACAGGCACACACATATACAAACAGCCATTCCCACCCTCATATGCAATTACTCATCAGGTTGAATTTTTGAACCTAAATAAATGAATAATTAAAAAGTTTGTTTGTGGTTGAACATTTGAAGGTCCATCAGCTTCAAATTTTGTGAATACAAATGTGAATTCAGCCATTAAAAAAAGTAAAATTTCTTTTACAGATTTTTAAAAATATTTGTGTTGTCTTGTTCTTACAACTTAAATTTATTAAGCACTGTAATTCCTTTTTGTTGAAGGCACTTTTTTTGGTCCATCAGCTTCTGCGTTTCCCCATAATTATACTGTGGCTCAGCAGCAGGGGAGGCTGACACTCCATCAGCTCATCACGCCTCCCTTGCATAAAAGAGTATGCCAGGACCTGAGGTGTTGTTGTTGTGTGTGTGGCTGGCAGCTGAAAAGCTGCAGCAGAGAGAAGAGGAAATAGCAACCGAAATAAAGTGTTAAAAGAACGAACTATGTGGTCGGGTCCGACATTTATGCCACATATACAGGTAAACACAGAAAATCTGCTCTGTCCCCCAACTTACAAAGGTCACAACAGGTCTTTATTGGTGAGGCAAAATAGAAAACATTCAAACAGACAAAGACACAATGAAGACAATTAAAAATCATTCAGTCTTATATTTTATTTTCTAGTCTACATTCAGTGATATCCAGCTACACAGGCAGCAGGAAATCTTGCAAAGCTGGTTTGTAAGGACTGGTTACTGTCTATTGCAACAGCCAACTATGCACACCCATTAGTCTAAAGACAAACAGACAATCTTGTGCACATGTCAGATCATTTGTCCAGCAACTGTCTTTTTCCAAGATTGATCTGTTTATATATCAAATTTGATGCAAAATGCATTTCAACAGATTTCTGACCATAATAATAGTAAAAGGAAACTCTTATAAAAGAAAAAACTATTTAAAAAAAAATAGCCACAGGACATTTTAGGCATGTTTCTGTGATCCTAGGATGTCCCAAGGGTAGGCTCGAGTTTTCTGCATGAGAAGGAGGAGGGCCGTGGCTACATTCATGCTCACAGAGATCGTTCATCTATACGCGGCATCGGCCCTGAAATTGTTTTTACCCCTGTTAGACCAAAAGGAAATAAATATTAAACACTTTTTCTTTTTTACATTTTTGTTCACACATGGTGATACTGATCACTGTTTTGTTGACCCTTATGGGTGGTAAAACCTGGCTCTTGCCTACCTATCCATAAAGTCACCTTTTGTACTGCTGTACTGCTGACAATGATATGAACTGAGTTACTTGTTGCTTCTTTGAGTTTCTTTCCACACGAGGAACCTAAGTGAAATATTCATTCATCTGTGGAAAGTTTAAAATATCTGAACGGTGAGTTGTGCAGAGACGTTATCCTAGAATATTCTTCAAAACGAAGGTTAGAGTGTGGCACTTCCTACCTCCTACTGCTTTCCTTTGTCTGTGGGATGGGAGAAGCAGGTGCTGATGGCAGCGCTGGCTTATAGAGGAAGGAATATGCGAGTTTGTCTCTCACACAGTACGTGTAGGTGTGATCACAGTCCAGTCCCAATGGACAGCAGTGGTATCCATCGAGACAACATTTCCCCTACAAGAAACACTTTTAGTCTCTCGAACAATAATAATGGAGCACTTTTTAATTAAAAGCGGCAGACGTTCAGATGACAGCTGATTTCATGTTAGTGGAAGATAAAAGGAATTTCATTACATTCATGTGTCTTATTGCACAAGAGTATTTAGGCTGACTCACGGGAGAGTAGGGACAACAGAACCAGCCTCCTTTTGGGTGTCTGCAGCAGGTAGTGCCATCAGGACAGTAGGTGTAACTGTCACAGTAGACCATTGAACTCTTTATTTGATCTGGGACGTGGCTCTCTTTAAGCTCCTGGAGTGGAGTTCCAGGCAGTTCAGGGGGGGTTGGTTTCTCCGCAGCCTCCTTCTTCACCATGGGTATGGTCAGCCACGGCTGCTCTAATTTCTCACAATTCATGGTAACCAGGTTACAGCGATATCCCGAAGGGCAGCAGTGGAGCAGGTCGGCGCAGCACATGGCCTGCAGAGCAAATAAAACTAATTTCTACAAGACTACCACAAATTAAGGTACTACACTGGTGTGTGAATACACCTGACTTACATTTGGATATAGACAGCAGCTATATCCATGGGCAGTCTTGCAGCAGGTACAGTCATCTGGACAAAGACTCTCATCAGGACATGTGATGGAGCATGAAGCAAATCCCCACACAAACATACCAACTGACAGCCACAGAGTGATCCCCGACATCTGCAAGGAAGAGTGTCACCATGACTTTTTATTCTTTGGTTACTTAAACTTCAGATTTTTCTGTTGCCGGCTGCGGTAATGTCAAGTTTCAGTTCAAGACTTTAAAGGAACTTAACCTTTTTTCAGTCACTTACCTTCAGCAAGTGAAGAGCTTCAGCAGCTTCTTATCACACGTTCCCCTCTGCTGAATCAAGCATGCAGGTTACACATTTTATAATGCAGGTTAGACACTCCCACTGACGTAAACTGTAACATCCCTCTGTCACGTGATGCTCGTATTAAGACAGACTTGTAGAATATTTAGCTGATTTAGAGTTTAGAAATGTGTTATCATAGAATGTAGAACTATTGTAGAGACATTGATACTGCCCTTAAAGTAATAAAGGCCTCACTGTGTCGTGAACTTAGGAGTAGATTGTAGGAGACCTCTCCCCCACTGAGTGGAAATTCCCCAGAGGATGTTTTAGGGTGGGGGTCTCAACATTTATAACTGTGGTCTGGAAGGGAGAGGGGTTTTATGACCTCTAGGGAGGTACCTACACCCACAGTGTTTTAACTGTCACGCACACACATCCACACGCACACTCACTCATGTGCACTCACACATACACACAGGTATGCGCACACAGGCACACACGAGCACTCACATAGACACGAGGGAACGCGCACATGTAGGCATTCATGTGCTCGTGCACATAGACACAGACAGAGTTTGCAGCACACCATAGGGGGTTTTATGATGGGGTCCCGTCTATAAAACTGTGTTTCACAGACAAAGGGGTGAAGATTTTTGCAAAGGGGCACTGGCCTCGTCTTCCCTTCTAGAGGTGCATGGTTAAATGAAGATGAGTAAAGATGAATAAAGATTTTGTGAAAATGACTACTGAGTCCGGTGCCATCTCTGGATGCTCGAGGAATAAAAAGAACCAGGGTAAAACTGATTTCGCAACAAACTGCAGAAGGTCAAATCCACAACTACTGTTCTGCTTGGCTTAATAAACAAACTATTAACTACATGTGAATAAGCAGTATAGTTAGGAACAAATGCATTTTTCATTATAGCTTACCATGCACTTCTTTTAATCATACTTTATTTCACTAAAATGCACTAAAATCCAAAAACATAATAGATAAGAACAAGAGGGACAATAACAATAAGGCCATTCTGCATAATGAGCAGTTAAGCATGTTATGATGATTGTAGGGAAGCATTTTCACTGGGGAAGTGTGTTAAAAAGGGAAGCCTTTAACTGGATTTTAGTAATGTGATCAAGAACATTTCCCCGTTATTAGACTAAACCGTTAATAACAGAAAGCAGAATACATTTTTAAGTAAAAATAAACCCATGTATAAAAATGGGAATATATAAAACAGTACCCAGATGAACACGTTGACAAAAACATTTATGTTTACTGAAGAGGAAATATGGGGCAGCATGGTGGCGTGGTGGTTAGAGTTGTTGCCTCACAGCAAGAGGGTCTTGGGTTTGAATCCACTATCTAGATTTTTGCATGTTCTTTATGGTTTCTCTCCTGGTATTCTGGCTTCCTCCCACAGTCCAAAGATATGAACATTGTGAGGGTTTATTAATTGGTGATTCTAAATTGTCCTGAGGGGTAAATGTGAGTGCAGATGGTTGCCTGTCTGTCTGTGTTAGCCCGCCAACAAACTGATGACCTCTTTGTACCCTACAACTCACTCTATGCCACCACTCCTTGCAAATGTGTTTGCAAACCTCACCTACTTTTTCCACCTCTACATCCCTTCAGTGACAGATCTCATTTGTTTCAATCTGCAGAAAAACAGCGACTCCAAACATACACTAAAGATCTCAATATCCTCCAAGAGATGGTTTGCCTTTATCGCTAAACTCTCTACTGAGAAAAAATGATGCTGTTTGAATGGATCTAATTGATATAAAATGTTTGCATTGTTAACAAAAGTATATTTGAACACATCCTCATTGCAT
>NW_005189605.1:5318-6340 GCF_000239375.1 Pundamilia nyererei
GACTGACAGAAAGCAAGGCTGCCATATCGCGCCATCGGCCCCTCTGGCCAACACCAGTAGGCAAGTAGGGTATGTCTTGCCCAAGGACACAACAACCAGGACAGAGAGCCCAGGGATCGAACCGGCGACCTTCCGGTTACAGATGCGATTCCCAACCCCCTGAGCCACGGTCGCCACATATGAACTAATCTGCAAACCATAAGCAAACCTGGTACAGTAAATGTTTGCAAACTACAGAATGAAGATAACATATGGCTAAATCAAAGCAAAAAAAGAATGCTAACTAATAATAACAAACTGTATGTTAGCAAATGTGTTCTCGCCTACTTTGTCACAGTTTACATTTTTATTTCATTTGGAATTTTTTTTGTCTTCTTTCCAGTTGATTCTGAGTGAGGTTCCAGTGTGTTCTTGCTTATTTCAGTTTAGTTTTACTGTCTGTGTCCTTGGGCAAGATTCTGACATCCAAGTTGTCCCTCGCACATCCATCAGTCTGTGTGTGAAACTTCGGTGTAAAAAGTGCTTAGACATAGAAAACAAAATCACTTGTATTGTGTACTTGTGTGTGTGAATGGATGGCTGAGGCATGGAGAGGTGAAGCACTTTGAAAGTGCGTAGAAAAGCTCTCTAGAAATGCTAATTTAAATGTTTATGTTTTAGCTGAACTTTTATTTGTCTTAATGATTATAATATAGGGGATTACAAATTCAATAACCACTCACCGTCACAGAAAATACAATATAAATGCATAAATATATGAAGTTTTTAAATATTTCTTTTAAAAATGTACACTAGTGTCAGACAAAGCCAAGCTATCCACTGCACACAGCTAGAGGGACCCTTCAGTTATTTAACATGCCCTTCAGTGTTTCTATGTGACTGAAAAAAGGTAGCCTATAATCTCCATCACTTCGCTCCGTGCTGGGAATTTAACTGAACGTGGCCTTAAATGTAAAACATGGCATAAACAGTGTTACACCTAATGATAAAGTGTAAAGAATTAACAATGCACTTCTGTCAAA
>NW_005189605.1:6360-8853 GCF_000239375.1 Pundamilia nyererei
AGGGAGGTACCTACACCCACAGTGTTTTAACTGTCACGCACACACATCCACACGCACACTCACTCATGTGCACTCACACATACACACAGGTATGCGCACACAGGCACACACGAGCACTCACATAGACACGAGGGAACGCGCACATGTAGGCATTCATGTGCTCGTGCACATAGACACAGACAGAGTTTGCAGCACACCATAGGGGGTTTTATGATGGGGTCCCGTCTATAAAACTGTGTTTCACAGACAAAGGGGTGAAGATTTTTGCAAAGGGGCACTGGCCTCGTCTTCCCTTCTAGAGGTGCATGGTTAAATGAAGATGAGTAAAGATGAATAAAGATTTTGTGAAAATGACTACTGAGTCCGGTGCCATCTCTGGATGCTCGAGGAATAAAAAGAACCAGGGTAAAACTGATTTCGCAACAAACTGCAGAAGGTCAAATCCACAACTACTGTTCTGCTTGGCTTAATAAACAAACTATTAACTACATGTGAATAAGCAGTATAGTTAGGAACAAATGCATTTTTCATTATAGCTTACCATGCACTTCTTTTAATCATACTTTATTTCACTAAAATGCACTAAAATCCAAAAACATAATAGATAAGAACAAGAGGGACAATAACAATAAGGCCATTCTGCATAATGAGCAGTTAAGCATGTTATGATGATTGTAGGGAAGCATTTTCACTGGGGAAGTGTGTTAAAAAGGGAAGCCTTTAACTGGATTTTAGTAATGTGATCAAGAACATTTCCCCGTTATTAGACTAAACCGTTAATAACAGAAAGCAGAATACATTTTTAAGTAAAAATAAACCCATGTATAAAAATGGGAATATATAAAACAGTACCCAGATGAACACGTTGACAAAAACATTTATGTTTACTGAAGAGGAAATATGGGGCAGCATGGTGGCGTGGTGGTTAGAGTTGTTGCCTCACAGCAAGAGGGTCTTGGGTTTGAATCCACTATCTAGATTTTTGCATGTTCTTTATGGTTTCTCTCCTGGTATTCTGGCTTCCTCCCACAGTCCAAAGATATGAACATTGTGGGGGTTTATTAATTGGTGATTCTAAATTGTCCTGAGGGGTAAATGTGAGTGCAGATGGTTGCCTGTCTGTCTGTGTTAGCCCGCCAACAAACTGATGACCTCTTTGTACCCTACAACTCACTCTATGCCACCACTCCTTGCAAATGTGTTTGCAAACCTCACCTACTTTTTCCACCTCTACATCCCTTCAGTGACAGATCTCATTTGTTTCAATCTGCAGAAAAACAGCGACTCCAAACATACACTAAAGATCTCAATATCCTCCAAGAGATGGTTTGCCTTTATCGCTAAACTCTCTACTGAGAAAAAATGATGCTGTTTGAATGGATCTAATTGATATAAAATGTTTGCATTGTTAACAAAAGTATATTTGAACACATCCTCATTGCATTCCTATTCCTGCAGGAGTTGTGTGATTTGTAGTGGTTTCAGTTGTTCACTGATGAACACTGAAATGTTAGTGAGGTTCACCTGCTGTATTTGTTGTGCTTTATAATAAGCATAAACCACTGATCACATGTGACAGGGCCAAAGCCATCAGCGCACTGTGAAACGGAATTTCCATTAAATTACAGTAAAACACTAACAACACAACCCGACATTCACTGTGATCACTCCAGTGTGCTGTATCAGCAGTAGGTTTTACAGTTTAAAAATAATGATCTCAACTGGCTCATTTCTACTTTTTTGTTTTACTGTAACATATAGTTGTATGACCTGATGCACATTTCATCACAAGTACTGAGAACTTCCTGCAGGATTCTTGCTACTGCTAGCTAAACCTGAAACACGGGTTTTGCCCACACAGTCACTGGAAACCACTTCACACAACAAAGTCTAAATGTCAAATAACTGTAACAACCATCAAAATAATGATAATGATAAACATCCATGAGTAGATGTATGTAGGTGCAGGCTCAGTACTTTTGTCCACGTAAGTATGAGCTTCACTGTCACCACTTTAGGTTGCTTCTAACTGAGCTGTACTGGAATTTAATTCCATAACTGCCAAGCATGCAGGAAGGTAGCACCAAAGGAGGAATTCAGAGCTATTTTAAGCTTGCAACACCAACGGGTTTCTTTGTTTTTTCTTACTAAACAACAACTGTGATGGAGTGAGTTGAATGTATTGTCCAAAAAGAATACTTCCCTATCAACTCCTCTCTCTCTCTCTCTCTCTCTCTCTCTCTCTCTCTCTCTCAATGTGATTGTGTGTGTTTTTCTTTCTTCTTTTTTTAAATTATGTGTTGTTAATTGTAAGAGTTTTTGGAAAGCTTTTATTTCACTGGGTATTTTCTTACCCCACTAATCTGTTTACCTGTTTAGGTGTGCAAACTAGGGGTGTAACAATACTCCAAAACTTCTGTTTTGATATAGGAAAATATATCAATTTTACAACACTGATATGCTTTAATAAAGAATTTACTTCTCAATGTGGGT
>NW_005189606.1:0-6623 GCF_000239375.1 Pundamilia nyererei
TGTTGGTCTTTTTCTCTCAGTCCTTGAATGAAAGGAACAAGGTCGTCTTCAGGTACACGTGGTGTGTTTGCTCCAACTCTGTAATAGGGAATTTTCTCTTCACATTTGACTTTGTTGTCTTTTTCAGAGAATTTAGGAACACCAACATAGTAAAGCTTATCTTTTACAATGCTTGCTTTTGGGACAATGTCATATTCAATGACCCATGTGTTCCCACTACTTTCCTTGTCAAGCACCTCAATGAATCGGGGGTGTCTTATGCAACTCCTGGCATCACTTTGTTGATTTGACCCTTTAAAGCACCTTTCAATGTAGTCTAATGCATCCACAAAGTCTTCTCGGTTGTTTGCAGGTATCCCAATGATTTCTCCATGCTTGTGAGTTCCTTTGACTTTATCCATGATGCCAAAGTGAATTGTCCCATTTGCTCTCATATTCATGCATGCGCATGCAAATCTTAGTACTTCACTGGCTACTTTTACTTGTAACCTCTTTGAGTCTAGTTTGTATGCAATCTCAAGCGACTTATATTCATGGCATGGAACCATCATGTTTTCAGTCCCTGTCTCAGGAGGCAGGACATGATGTTTCACGTACCTGAAGTCCTTTTCATCCTGGTCAAATTTACGATAGTCACAGGAAACCACTTCTGTAGTGGATATGTTATCATTGCTCTCTGTAGGAATATTTTTATCCTTTGCTCCGTCACATAGTTCTTGTGATGAAAGCTTTGGTTCTTGTTCTACATCTTTAACAGCTTCCTTTTTGCCATCTCTACTCTTGCCAGATGAATCGCTTGTCTTTTTTATTTTCTGCTGTTCCGGTATTAAAAGTTCATCTCGTTTCTTCAGTAGGTGTTCAATTTGGCCACTTTTCATTCCAATTGTTTTGTTGAGGAAATCCCGGTCTACAGTTGTGAGAACTGGTCCTGTCACTTCCTCCTCCATCATTTTTCCTATGTACAATTCTTTTATTCCAATGGATTTCAGCCAGGAACTAACATGAGATTCTGTCCAGCTGTCATATGGAAGCTCACGCCACTCTGAAACAAAATTTTAAAATCAGTTGTGTTATTTAAATTAAGTTAGTTAAATATAGGTTAATCATAAAATAATAAAGGTTATAATGGTTACTCTCATCAGTGTCTTCTTGTAAAACAATTTGAAATAATGTTATACTATACTAAGCTTTAAATGTGGTTGGTAGAATTTTTTTTTTTTTTTTTACATATAATAGATTTAGATAATAGCATTGTGCTCATTCTTAAGAAATATGAAAAATAGAATAACATCAATCAGTGATGATTATTTTTTATTACTTATTGTTGGCAGTGTTGAGGTTATTATTCAAAAAAGTAATGTATCATATATTGGAGGTGGAATTTAAAATAATTTTAAAAGTAATACAGTCGATTACCTATGGACTGTATTACTGTACGTATAAATGCTTTGTCACATAATTGTCAGTCAACAACATAAATTCGTAGGATACAGACTCACATTTGTACACACACTCAGCTTTAATATCACTCTCTTTTCTTGGCTAGCTTTATACCAGCATGTTGTCTGTGCAGATGTTTGTAAAGAGCTTCAGATGTGTCGGCAGTTGTTTTTGTCTTGAATACAATTTGCACTTTACCTCTATTCTCTTTTTCATTTGTGCAATAAAAATAAGAGTAATATTCATATCTCCACTCGTAAAAGGTTGTAGACCACGCAAACATTTTCCTCCCACTTACTTGCAAACTAACATCAGCTGATTGTAACAAGTGCACAGGGAAAAAAATGTTTTCTTTCTGTGCAGATAACTAAAGAGCCCTTGTAACGCAATTAACTATTATATCTGCAGTGTTGGGAAGGTTACTTTTAAAATGTATTCCACTACAGATAACAGAATACATGCCCCAAAATGTATTTTGTAACGTATTCCGTTACATTACTCAATGAGAGTAACATATTCTGAATACTTTGGATTACTTAATAAATTGTCATGCTTTTTACAACTACATGAATCTACTATTGCTGTGCGATTTATTACTTTTGCTGAAGGTTACTTGCCATACCAATACCGACTAGATTTTTAAATCTTAATATAAAATGAGTAACAGTAGGGTGGACATTTGTTAGGATGCCTGGGTCGTTGACCCAGGGTTTTTGAGTTTATTATATTATTTATAATTTCTAGTCTTTGGGTTTTTGTTAGAGTCATGTCTTATGGTTTGTCTCTGTGTAATCCTTAGTTGCTGTCTCCCCTGTCCACTATATCCCCGTGTCCAGTCAGTGTCTGTGTCTGCCCTGGTCCCACGTCTCTGTTCCCTCTGTTGTAGTGCCTGCATGTGAGTCTGTGTCTTTGTTCAGTCTGTGTTATGTGTTTCCTGTTTTACTTTGAAGGTCTCTGTCTTATCGCAGTGTGTTCAGTTTACGCTTCCTTGTCTCGTCAGTTCTGATTTGCCCCAGCTGTGTTTCCCTCCTGTTGTCCATTCCCTGATTGCTCCCTCTATGTATTTAAGCCCTGTGTTTCAGTTTGTCATTGTTGCGATCTACTCTTATCTACCCTCACTTATGCTGTGTGTTTTGGTTTTCCCTGCCTGCGTTATTGTTTGTACTTTGGAGGTTTGTTACTTTGAGTTCAGCATTAAAGCTGTTTTTTTGAGTTCACGTCTGTCTCCGGAGTCTGCACTTTGGGTTCTTTTCCTGCCTGCACACAGCCGTTTTATAACAACATTAGGTAAGGCTGCACTTTTTGTAGCGATCTCATATATAAAACTGGTCCGCGGCTCCGAACCTTAAAGGCATAAAACCGTAAAGGAACCTCTGGCTAATACAACGGGTTCATGTCGGGCTCGTAGCCGAAAACTAGCTTTACTTTGTTGTGTGGGTCAACTTTGCTAGTGAGAGACAGAGAGAGGCGTTGAAAGGCTGCTCCAACGGAACTTATTGTTTCGGAGGAAAACACGAACACAGCGTACAGTCGAGTCTTAATAGCGTACTTACAACTGGGCTCGTCAGGCACACTTTTTGGCTGCAGTGGTTATTATTATATTTACATGCTTCCAGCTCCCGTTTCTACTTGGTGACAACTTGTATTTTTTTTTAAACTTTTTTTCTCCCTCCCTTGCGCTCACAGACACAAAATGGCAGTCCATTCCCTGCAGCACGGACTGCACTGCCCAGCCCATGAGGCTACGTTCTTTAGGGCTATGCCTGAAACACTCTGCCTATTGCCTTCATTTTAAATCTTTCTTGTGAATAATTTTTAAAAATATTTCTTCACGTCATTATGCGGGCTGCAACTAGAGGTGACATGGGCCGCGAGATTGTACTATATAGTACAATCTGATAGTAATACATTACTTATGAATGCATTACACTCAACAGTGATTAGCAAAACTACCTTATTCTATTAACAGAAAGAAATGCCATGCTAATTTGTATCATAGATCCAGCAAACCACTAAAAAAAACTGCACTGAAGGAATCTTTACAATGTTAAAATGTAGATACTGTAGGCCCACAACATCATCAGTCTGTAAATAATTAGGTATTCAGACAAGCAAGCAAGCTCTTAATAATATCATGCTTCCCAAAATTGAACGAGGTGCTGGAGAAATTTCTCCATGCTATTGTGAGACTAAAGCCAGAAAAGGAACAGTCTTTTTCAACACTCACCTATTCTATATTCAGAGTGGAACATGGCACTCTGCTGATATGACTAATCTTGAAACCTATATCAGAT
The DNA here is from genome assembly GCF_000239375.1 of Pundamilia nyererei. Lineage (NCBI taxonomy): Eukaryota > Metazoa > Chordata > Actinopteri > Cichliformes > Cichlidae > Pundamilia > Pundamilia nyererei. The sequence continues at coordinate 3,735 of NW_005189606.1, forward strand.
GTGTAATTGCACCTGGGTGTTTTTCTCTTGTATGCCCTCTACTTGAACAACATACCACCACCCGTGAAAGGTTCAGAGCACAGCTTTTACTTTCAAGATAATATTCTCTGCTTACACTTTCACAGTTTTACTGCTGTTCAGCAAGAAGTTTGCGACTGTTTGCAGACAAGCTGACATCTTTCATGCAAACTACGAATGACCGCGCCAGCTTGCTAGTGATTAAAGGAATTGAAAGGAAGTGTAGAATCACATGCCTCTTTGCGACCAATTTCACATACTGACTGCCAGCATTTAAATGTGACTGCCTGAATTGATCGCACACACTCAAAACAGTGATTGCAAATCTACCAGATGCAATGCAGCATATTTAAGAAGCAGCGCTCTGCTCTGGATCGCCCTGAGAATGTGAAACTGTGCCTTTAACACTGTTTTGTTCTATCTTTTGCACAGCATCACGATACAGTAGGAGCATTTCAGAAGTCAAGTGTTTAAGTGGAGATTATTGGACTCATTCCTGTTTGTCTTCCTTAAGACAACAATCTAACAATCTGATGACCAAAATTCTCGATTGAATTTTGTCTCGATTGAAAACCTACCTTTTTAGCTTAGCCTTCCCGGCCTCCTAGAGCATGCCTTTTAAGTGTACTTTCTTGCCCTCCCCTTTCCTCTCTTTTGCTTATATTGTTTTATTGATTTCTATGGTTAAGTCTTGCTTACTTGTATACTTGTATGCATGGTTAATCAATGCCTCCCACCTGCTAGCTTATCTGCCTTTGTACTTTACTACTGTTTTATTGGATTATGTGAAGCACTTTGGCTACCTCTGGTTTTAAATGTGCTATACAAATAAAAAGTGTGTGTGTGTGTGTGTGTGTGTGTGTGTGTGTGTGTGTGTGTGTGTGTGTGAGTGAGTGTGAGAGAGAAGAATTTCCCAAATATGAAATGAACAAATATGTTTCTTGCTATTCTTTGGTTACAGATTGGAACATAACTGTTAGAAGGAATTTAACTATCCATTTCTACCTATATCAGGCCTTTATTTCTAACCTGGTCTTGTGATATACATTTCATACTCACCAATTTCTGAGCTGCTGCTTTCCATTTTTGATTGTTTCTATGAATAGCAAAAACATTAAGTTTAATATTTACTACGTTGTATTTTCTAATAATTTGAATTGCACAGGTGCAGTAGAAGATTACACTTACCACATTCACAAGACTATAGAACACCAGTATAGTTGATCATCCCTCTTTCAGTATTTCTGCTGGCGATAAAGTCAGCATGCTCTCAGTTTTGAAAATAAAATGTTTGAAAATTACATTTATTCAAAAATCAGTTTTGTCGATATACACAGATCAGGCATAACGGGTCAGGGTAATGGGTGGCCAAGGCTCACCAGTACATGTTGGCAGTGAAGGCTGGTCCATTTGGCAAGACGAATAGACAAACTACTGTAGGTAAGATTGCTAAAAAGTTCACGCTATTTCTGATAGAAGGATGTCAGAATACACAGTGCTTCAGTTTGTTGCATATGAAGCTACATAGCCACAGACCTGTCAGGGTGCCTGTGGCGGAGGTGTGGTCCCGGGCGCGGCTGCAGGGGAGGAGTGGTGCAGTGAGCTCAACAGGGCGGTGCTGGAGAGGCAGGTAAGAACAGCTCATGGCGTTTGGGCTGATGACAGTTTCCTTCCCCTTTTTAGTGAGAGGAGCGGAGGGGAAGCTGGGATCAGCTGAGACCGGAGCTGTCCAGACTACGGCCTGTCACAACAAATGAAAACTAAAAATAAACGTGGCATCTGGCATTAAAGAACTGTGTGGGTGTGTACGTGTGTGAAGTGTGTTTCACAGTGCCCATACTGACTCCTGTTCACCACAGTGAAAGTGCCAACAATGTGCATGTAAGCATCAGAACTAACCATGGATCAATGGAAGAAGATGACCTGGTCTAATAAATCACATTTTCTTTTACACCACGTGTATGGGTGGGCATGTCACTTACCTGGGGAACACCTGGCACCAATATACACCTACCTAAGCATTTTTGTAGACCATGTTCACTCTTTCATAGGAACAGGAGTTTTCTCATGGCTGTTGCCTCTTTCAGCAGTATAATGTGCTCTGCCACAGAAATGGTTCAGGAATGGTTCGAGGAGCACAGCAATGAGTTTATGTTGGCTTGGCCTCCAAAATTCCCATATACAGGTTAAGTTCAAAAAATCGCTTTCTCCAGTAATGGATTTAGAGCAGATAATCACCTTATGATTATTCAGCAGTACCTCAAAAACTGAAGAAAACCATGAATAAACATACATTACCTGATACTGCTGAAGTGAAGCAGAGCAAAGTTACAGAGGTTTTATTAGAGACACAGCTAAGCGATTTGCAATATGGCATAATTTGCAAAAGTTTACATTTCTTCTGTATTGAACAACAGAAATTAGGCTTTTTTTCATAGGTCATTTTGGGGGAAAAAACAAACAGCAGCCAACAGTGCTGTGAACAATGGTAGACTGGTGCTTAATAAGCAAGTGAATAATGCAAACAAATTGAGGTTTTTGATGGGAAACTGTTCTTGAAGTACACTGAGAGAGAGAAAGAGCTGAGCAGGAAGTGTGACTTTATCATGGTGGAAGGAACATAGCAAAAGTAAGAGGGAATTAATGACGTTGTTTTTCAAATGTGAAGTGTAGTTTTGATCTTTGAACCATTTACCTGCTCTCCATCCATCCATCCATCCATCCATCTTCATCCGCTTATCCGAGGTCGGGTCGCGGGGGAAGCAGCCTAAGCAAAGAGGTCCAGACCTCCCTCTCCCCAGCCACCTCCTCCAGCTTGTCCGGGGGAATACCAAGGCGTTCCCAGGCCAGCCGAGAGATATAATCTCTCCA
>NW_005189607.1:0-1151 GCF_000239375.1 Pundamilia nyererei
GACATGGGCCCATCCTCCCACAGGCCCACCACCCGCAGGAGCCGCCATAGAGGTCGGGTGCATTGTGTGCCGGGCGGCAGCCAGGAGCAGAGGCCCTGGCAGACTGTTCCCCGGCTGCCAAGACTGACAATTGGGACATGGAATGTCACCTCTCTGGTGGGGAAGGAGCCTGAGTTAGTGCTTAAGGTTGAGAAGTACTGGCTAGATATAGTGGGGCTCACCTCTACGCATTGCCTGGGCTCTGGAACCAGTATCCTGGATAGGGGCTGGACTCTGTCTCAGGCTGGAGTTGCCCCTGATGAGAGGTGGAGGGCTGGGGATGGTATTTTAATATCCTGCCGGTACGTTGGGGTTCTTCCTGGTGGATGAGAGGGTTTGTTGCCTGCGCCTTAGGGTCAGGGAACGGGTCCTGACTGTCATCTGTGCTTATGCGCCGAGTGGCAGTTCAGAGTACCCATCCTTCTTAGAGGCCCTGGGTGGGGTGCTGGAAGGTGCTCCACCTGGAGACTCTGTTGTCCTGCTGGGAGACTTCAATGCTCACGTGGGTAATGACAGCGAGACCTGGAGGGGCGTAATTCGGAGTTACGGTCTCCCTGATTGGAACCCGAGTGGTGTTTTGTCATTGGACTTCTGTGCAAATCACAGTTTGGCCATAACGAACACCTTGTTCGAACATAAGAGTGTCCATAAGTGCACGTGGCACCAGGACGCTCTAGGCCGCAAGTCGATGATCAATTTTGTAATCGTATCACCAGACCTGCGACCATATGTTCTGGACACTCTGGTAAAGAGATGGGCTGAGCTGTCAACTGATCACCACCTGGTGGTGAGTTGGATCAGGTGGCGGGGAGGACGCTGGACAGATACGTTGCACCTAAACATGTAGTGAGGGTGTGCTGGGAACGTCTAGCAGGGGATCCGCAAGATCTTCAACACACACCTCCAGCTTCAACAGCATTCATCTGGGACTCTCCTTAGCTCTTACTGGGACAGTGGCGCAGCTGCCCCTCTGTGGGTCTTCCTTGGTCTCTTGTGTTCTGGGGGCCTCTGGATGTCTGGAGTTTTGATCTCCTCCATACCTGCTTGATACCATAAAGGACAGGGCTGTGGCTCCCCACACTCCCTAACAGATCATTACATGGAGAAACCTT
>NW_005189607.1:2377-3934 GCF_000239375.1 Pundamilia nyererei
CAGGGGGATCACACTCCTCAGCCTCCCTGGGAAAGTCTATGCCAGGGTGCTGGAAAGGAGAGTTTGTCCGCTAATACAATAAAATAAACAATAAAAACAAAGTGAATCAAATAGACCAATAGGGCAAGGCCGGGATGGTCCATTTGGTAAAGTAAATCCATAGGGCTTCTTTCTTGTGACAATAATTCTGATGGCAAAAGAACCAAACGGGACAGTCAGAAAAAAAAATCCATCTGTTAGTTGAACCTCCGAGACAGGAGGAACAATGTGTTTTTTGTTCTTGTAATAGAACATTGGGTCAGCTCTTTATCCTCTCAAAGATACTTGAGGGTGCATAGGTGTTTGCACAGCCAGTCTACATGTGTTTTTTGGACTTGGAAAAGGCATTCATTCCACCATGTCGCTCAGAGTGTCCTGTGGACAGTGCTTCGGGAGTATTGGGTGTCTGGCCCATTCCTAGGGGCAATTCGATCTTCATACAACTGTTGCAAGAGCTTGGCCTGCATAGTCCACAATAAGTCGGACTCATTCCCGAGGGACTCCAGACAGAATTTTTTAGGCATAGCCAAGTAGCAGAGGCCTTTCACAGTGGTCTCTGGTTTTTGCAGATGATGTGGTTTTGTTGGCTTCATCTGGTGGTGGCATCCGGCTAACATTGGAGTGGTTTGCAGCTGAGTGTGAAACTGTGGGAATGAGAATGAGCACCTCCACATCTGAGGCCATGGTCCTCAACTGGAAAAGGGTGGGGTGCTCATTTCGGGTCAAGGAAGAGTTCCCGCCCCTAGTTGAGGAGATTACGTGTCTTGGGGTCTAGGCTGCATAAGCAGAATAAGATGGATGGGTGGATGGAAATGGAAACCACTGATGATTCAGTAGATTTAAAGGTACTACCTAATCACCTGCTGGCACAGGCATAAAGTACTTGGTCACTTTCCTTATTCCTAATTATTTATCACAATCAGGACCTTGATTCCAGTCCCTTTGTTTGGCCTCTATCTAAAGAAGCTATTTTATTTTGATTGGCCAGTTTGTGGAAGCATGCTGCTCAATCTCTGTCTTCTGATATAGAAATTGTGAAAACAAGCTATAAATTTACTGTAAACATGATTTCTTCCTGATGATTTGAATCATAATCTCAACAGAGATGAAAACAGGACATCCCTCTGTGGTAAATATTACATTCATAATCTGTGAAATAGTTTGTCAAACAATGATATAACACAGACTCCTTATTAAATTGTGTTATTTATGGCAGATTCCCAGTAAAACAGGCTTCTTACACCTTTGCTGCACTTTCTGACAATTTTTAAACCACGTATGCAAATGGCGGAAAAAAAGGCAAACAAAAAACAAAAAAGAATACCTCAGAGTTTCCAGTGCACAATGTGGAATCTTCAGTTCTGCAGCTAGAAGCTTAACTCCTTGATCCTTCAGGTTATTGTTACTTAGGTCCAGCTCTCTCAGACTTGATGACTGGGAGCTGAGAACTGAAGAAAGAGCTTCACAGCTTCTGTCTGACAGGTTACAGCCACCTAGTCTAAAAAACATTTTTTCACT
>NW_005189607.1:4958-6622 GCF_000239375.1 Pundamilia nyererei
TTCACAGCTTCTCTCTGACAGGTTACAGTCACTCAGTCTGAAAAACAATTTGTAATGAAATAAAATTATATATTGAACGAAGAACACAAAAATAACTATTCTGATATTCAATATAATTAATTTACCATAAATAAATAAAACATAAATGCACACACTGCAATTTCCATCTAGAAAAAAAATATAGAATCTGCTTGGTAAGAATAATTATACTTCTATTTTTAAATTAAAAAAAAGAAAGGAGTTGGTAGCTTAGTGGTAGTAGCTGTGTACACCGTGGCACTGATACGAATTACTGTCTGTCACTTTCAAATTTTCTGATATGACATGAAAATAAGATGACAACAGGGGAAAAGGGTGTTTATGGCAGCTTCTTTGTACTGCTCTGTTGCAGTATTTTATAATTTTTAGTGTAGCTGTCATAAAAAAATAAAAAGGCAGAATAGTGGTCATTTAAAAGAACATTTAAAGAACAAGATTTTTCTCTAAACTGTATGATACTATGGCAGGCATAAAAGACTAAAAACAGGCACTGCACTGAAGGTTAGTTACAAACCAAACTATGATTACGACATGAGAAGAAGACATCAGAAGTGCTGTGAAGATGAATTTTCACCCTCCTAGTTCCTTGGGGGTTTTTTGTTTCTGTTTTCACATATTTGTTAAATATTTTTTGTGGATAAAGATACTAAACTCAATTTTCCAAATAGTGTTGTGTGAGGCAATTACCAAAATTCCTACATGGCAATGTGAAAGACTTGCAAGACTTGTAAATTATGAATTACAGTTCTTGTAGCAGTTTATTAGGCTTAGAAGAAAGCACTTATTAAATGAACCCAATGTATCTATACTGTTACATAGTATGCGTAACAACAGGGACTCAGTAGAGATCACAATATAGCTTAGCAAGTTTAGCTTCCTCAAAGATAAACATAACAGAGGAAATAACTTGTTTCTAGACAAATCTCTGTGATAGAAATGCAATAAATAAAATTGTAAACATGTTGTATCATTAATACTCCCAAGCAATAACTGTCCAAGGCAGAAATGTTTTAAGAGGCATCTAAGTCAACGAACAGGCTAACACGCAGCCAGCTTCCCGTTTCCTCCATGCGCAGGAATATAAAAAAAAGTAATCACACAATGACCAGCAGAGGGTGCTGAAGAGAAAGAACCCAAGTATTGCATTAGAAATGAATACTGAAAGAATTCAGTTTTGAGGTAAAATCGAGAGTGAAAAATTCTTGCAGGTTACTCAAACCTGCAAGAGTTTCCTCAAGGATCAGACCTATGATGCAGTGAATTTAATTGAGAATATTCTAATAACATAAAACTGGATTATTCCATGTGCTTTTGGAATCCAACAAACATGCCATAGACTTTATATTTAAGGCCCACAATAACCATTTGTTGGTTCTGGATGGTTTATTGATAAGTGTTATAGGGAAAAATATTTTGGAAACACTGCCCATGTCAGCTGCTATGAAACATTAAAACTATCACATGATTGATGACAAATACTGAGTGGATGCCTGGCGAACCGATCCCCTGCTGCCAAGACTGGCAATTGGGACATGGAATGTGACCTCTTTGGTGGGCAAGGAGCCAGAGTTAATGGGTGGGGTTGAGAGGTACTGGCTAGATATAGTGGGGTTAACCTCAACACA
>NW_005189608.1:0-6621 GCF_000239375.1 Pundamilia nyererei
ATGATTGTTGGGTTTTTTTCTCTGTATCTATGAAGCGCCTTGAGGCGACTTATGTTGTGATTTGGCGCTATATAAATAAAATTGAATTGAATTGAATTGACTAGACAAAGTCATAGAAGCAGCAGCAGGGAAGATAAGGGAGGAAGAGGGTGAAATATGCGTCCGCCTCCTCCAAGAGCCACAGAAGACAAAATTATACAAAAAAAATATACACACAAGGTAACAAGGGACATTCACAACAGGAGTGAGACACAGCCGAACCTAATAGACATGACGAGACAGCGAGGAAGGTTTAATAATATTTTAACTGCTTTAAAGCAAGTCTAGTGATGTTTGTCCACACAAAGCACTACTTTGGGCTGCATTCACTTTATTGTTGGAAAATGAAGCTGAAAGGGTGCAGCAAAGAAAATGCAGGCACACTGGCAGGTCTCTCGGGCACTTTACACAAAGGACAGTATTGCAAGTGAAAAAGTACTGCCTCTGAATATGTTTTGGGTCTTCGATTAAAGAAATATCATGTGTGAATTTAACCCCTATATTAAACGTATACCTCAGCTACAATGAGACTCTTGAAGGACAAATTTAATCTAAAGAGCTGCTTTTACATGAACAGACTGATACAAAATACATTGCTTAGTTTTAGTTTTTTAATAAATCATTTGACTCAAGACTTTTGCACAGTATTGTACATATTTTTAAGTAATAAATATCGTACCATGTGCATGTGGACATCTCTGATGTCCATCAGAGAGTCTTCATCTAGTGTTTTGAGATTAAATTTTACATATTTTACATATTTTGCTTGTTTCCTGTTGAAATATGAAAATGCTTTGTCATTGCACGTGACTATCTCCCAGCAGGTCACATTAAACATTAAAGTTAATGACGAGTTTTCCAAGAATCAGGAGGAGAAAAAAAGCAACTCTATCCTCTGTGTCACACACGTTACACCCGTGCTCAGTGATTGGTGGAAACATACGTCACATCTGTCACGAGCTCCTCCATGGAGTATAAACACAGGGACCCGCGAGTGTGCTGTTTCACACCAGGGGAGGAATCTTTGAGGAGTTTTTGCTTCAACAGTGTTTGAACGGAACTTCTTGACTTCGTCCCGCTTTGTATTTCAGCTACTCTGCACTTCGGAAGAAAAAACATTTTCTACTTGAACACTACACATAAAGTCGACGTGAAGCTTTATTTTTGCACCGTTTTTGTTAATAAAAAGCACAAGAAACGCCAGCCGAAATGGAGTCCCAAGTGCGTCAGAACTACCACCGCGACTGCGAGGCCGCCATCAACCGGATGGTGAACATGGAGCTGCTTGCGTCTTACACCTACACTTCTATGGTGAGAACACAGAAAGAGTCCATCATCAAAGCAGACTCTTTTCTGAGGAATGTTTACTATTTTGAAATGACGGCACTGTGTGCTGTTTAAATGTAAAATCATTTTATTATGAATATTAAGGTTAAATGGCGCAGCTAGAACAGGGATGTAATTGTAGCACACTAAGATGTATTGTGTTAATGCAGCTTTTTAACAAATGACAGATTATTTTTTAACAGTGTTAGATATTGACTTGTGCTCTTAGGTGAAAGTTTAAAGGTCACAATGTGAAACTGAATCATGAAATTTCAACAGATGTTTTGACAGTTATATATTTTTCTCAGTTAATTGTATGTTTAATGGACAACAGACCTGGAGAGCATTTGCTGCTCCACTCATACTTGCAGCAACCCTAAACAGTGCAAGATTCTGTGTTGGTGGGTGTCAAGTTTGAATTGTTGAACTAGCAGCAGAGTGGGGTCTTAGTCTCTATTTCAGCAGTTACCTCGGTCTAAACCAGCTGAACTGTCCATCATGAATCATTTCTGTCTCCATAACTGTTTGTCACGATGCTGTATTTGCAGAAGAATTGGTGCTGTGTACTAATAACCTGTGTCTGATTTGTCAGGCCTTCTACTTTGACCGTGATGATGTGGCCCTGCCAGGCTTCTCCCACTTCTTCAAGGAGAACAGCCATGAGGAGAGGGAGCACGCTGACAAGCTGCTGTCCTTCCAGAACAAGAGAGGAGGTCGCATCTTACTCCAGGACATCAAGGTGTGTACAAACTGAACCAGTCCTGCTGTGACATACCTGACTGTGTCTGACACAGAAACTGGGATTAATGAGCAGTGTTATGACACTTGTTCTCTTCCTGTTGTTGCATTAGTGTGTAATGTGTACACAGAGCTTAAAACAAGTGTTCAGTCTCTAACACAATTGTTTGTTGTGCAGAAACCAGAGCGTGACGAGTGGGGCAGCGGGCTGGAGGCCATGCAGTGTGCTCTGCAGCTGGAGAAGAATGTCAACCAGGCTCTGCTGGACCTGCACAAGCTGGCTTCTCAGCATAATGACCCTCATGTAAGTGGGAGTTGGAGGGAAGAGTTTGGGGTTAAAGACTGAACTAGTTGATGCTGTGTATGTTTGACAAATCATCAAATGTTAACTGTAGTTTGTTTTCCCAGCTGTGTGACTTCCTGGAGAGCCACTACCTGGATGAGCAGGTGAAGTCCATCAAGAAGCTGGGTGACCACATCACTAACCTCACCCGCATGGATGCCCACAACAACAAGATGGCAGAGTACCTGTTTGACAAGCACACTCTGGGTGACAAGAGCTAAATGCTGAGACGTAGAAGTGAGCCTGGAGTCAGCATGTTAACAACACAGGCTTTGAAGTAAACTCACTTCTGCTCCAGCTGATTCTTTCCTGATTTCCTCACTTTAAAGCTGGCATCAGTTCTTGTATGTTGTGGTGTTTGTGTGAAATGTCACATGGAGCGATGAATGTTATCAGGGTATGGCTCTGCTTCTAAGCTGTCTGACATTTGGAAATGTTTCTGATCTGTTCATCTGAATAAACCTTTTGAGCTGGATCTTTGGTCTGTCTGCATCTGTGACTCATTTTACTGATTAGTTCAAGCAGTTGGTCTAAAGACTAAATAAATCACTGCTTCTTTACCTTGTCGACTTTGTCAGATTATGGCGTTGACAAAGGTCGTCTCAGGTGTGTGAGTTAATATTTTTACACATTGGGACCAAATACAAACAAGACCATATCAGATGTAAATGTTACTGGATATCTTTTGGTTTTCTCCCCAGTGAAGTCTCAACTTGACCTACACTTTATCTGGTACACCTATTCAGCAGCCTAAGGCAAACAATCGTGTGTGTGTGTGTGTCTTAACAGTGCGCTCTTTTCACTTGCATACAATTTGTGGTGTTCTTAAAGCACAATGACAAAGAATCTGATCTATGAAGCATCACACATCCCAAACAGCACAATTATATTGGTTCATGTAAACATCTTAATATAACAGCCAATAATTAACTTGAAAATATGGAATCACGTGGACATGTGATCCAATGTCTTGCTATAAATTTTTGTTGGGTTTATTTAATTTGGCACAAATCTTTGCCTTATTATTAACATTACTTTTGTAATGCACCATCGCCATCTACTGGAGACACTCCATACTGCAGAGTGAAATCATTTCCTTCTTTATAGCAAGTAAAATCTAAAATGAGCTAAAGGTGTTTTTATATTACACCCTGAAAAAAAACTTTATGTACCTTGTTGTGCCTTATTCAGTAATAACAAAACTAAACATTTTTTCAAATTATTTATTTTCAGGAACTAAATAAACTCAAAAAAAGATTTGTAGTCATTTTATTCACTTGTATTAATGTTATCTAGAAATAAAATCACATCACAAAGAAATCCTCTCTCACTCTTGAAAATCCAGGTATTTGCTCAGTTTTATACCCATGTTTTGGAAAGTATCCATGATTAAAATTCTGACTTTATGTTGTAAGGTAAAGAGCCTACGATAATACAGAGAAAACAGAGAACACCCAACAATCAAATGACCCCCTAAGAGCAAGCGCTTTGGCAATATTGGGGAGGAAAAACTCCCTTTTAACAGGAAGAAACCTCCATCAGAACCAGGCTATGGAGGAGTCGCCATTTGCCACGACTGGTTGGAGGTGACGGGAGGAAATCGGGACACGACACGCTATGGAAGAGAGCCAGATATTATACATAACTAATAATTAAATATCGAGAGATGTATAAACACATAGTGACTAAAAAGCTGACTGGAAGAAGAAACACTCAGTGCATCATGAGAGTACCCCAGCTGCCTAAACCTATTGCAACGTAACTGAGTATTCTGTCCCTCGGATTATTTCTGAGGTTGATGTTATAGGACAGGTCGTAGTCATTCTTGCTGTAAGTAATTGAATAGATGCGTCAACAAATATGTTCATTCCTGGCCTGCTCATGGCAAAAGCCTGCCCTCTAGTGGGTCAACAGCAGAAACTCCTAGTAAGGGGAGAGAAGGAGAGTTTAGCTCCGAGCACTTTGCAGGGGAGGTCCGGTGCTTTGTGTCTCTGACGATTCCTGCTTCTGTTGCTCTTGAGATGGCATAATCTTTCTACAAGAATGAAAGTATCTCTCTCTGGCTGCCAAAGCTGTTTCCTGTTAAAAGGGAGTTTTCCCTTCACTGTTGCTTGCTATGAGTGCTTGCTCTTAGGCTATATTTGCAGTCACTCAGTGAGAGTCCTGGAAGAGACAGAAGTTGAGGGTTGTTACATTTTGAGCTTGTCCACTCTTTTACTCTTCAGTTAAGTTGCATTTGGATTTTAAATGTTCTGTTCAGATTTCCAGACTTTTAATATAGATGCATGATATAACTAAAGATTAGCATCCTCTCATTTCAAGCCAGCTGCCTTTCTCCTGGGACCTTTTTACATAATCCTACTCCCATTAAGAAGTATTATTAGAAGACACAGGATGCATTTCCAATGCAATGCAGCTGATACCCAGTTATGGTTATCTATGAAGTCAGATGACACAAATAGGACATGTCTTATAGACATGAAGGCCTGGATGGCCTCTAATTTTCTGCTTTGAATTCAGACAAAACTAACCCTAAAATTCTTAAAAACATACCATCTAACCAGATACTTACCATGGATGGCATTACCTTGGCCTGTAGAGACACTATGAAGATTTTTGATCAGCCAAAATGATGGACACCACAAAAGATGGACATCACACATCAACTAAAAAGCACATTTATTTTACAACAACAAAAATGTGTTGTCAGTTCAGTAGTAATGTGTAGTGTGTGTGTATCTGTGCTGTGCAAAGCAAACAACATTCAAATAAGCCCGAATGCCCTGAAAGACTGAGAGAGGCCAAATACAGCCTCAACATTGCTCTAACTAATACTCCCCTAATACAAGAAGCCCCCAAACCTGGACGTGGACATAGAGGCCTGAGGGCCATCTCACACATTTATTCAGAATAAAACAGGTTTGTGTGTTTGTGTTACTCCAGGATGTCAACATGACACGTTCAAGGACCCAGTAAACATCAGAGCAGACAGCTGTTCATAAACATGTCATAAAAACGTGCTTAAACTACTCAAAGCTGCCCCTGTGACCACTGCTGCAGAGCAGAATAAACAGTACTGATGGGGACTATGAAGGTTTGTAGTTTAATTCCTGCTCTTGCAGGATCAGTGAGTTTAAAGATAAACCTCACGAACACAACTTTAAATCCCCACGACATCACCAACAGTTCTGCAGGAGGACAGAAGCCCCTGATTTAATCTACCATAATGCTCTGTGATATGTTGTCATGGCAACATGAAGTCCAAAAAATACAAATACAAAAATGCAAAAGAAGAGGAGGACAACAAGACAGGCAGCTGGCGGAGCTTTTGAAGCAGGACAACTTTTCTGGATTTATCTTAACTGGAAATTCTGCTAAACAAGTCAAGCTGGAAACAAGGAGGCAGCTGGTTGGATTATATCTGAGGACAGGACGCATGAAGAGAAGCATGAGGAGAGAGGAAACAGCAGAGAGATGCTGTGGAGACGATTGTGGATCAAGTCGAAGAAGCAAGCACCAAAACTGTGAGTAGACATCACACACCAAGAGCTAAAATGACTGTGCTGATTAAGGAAACATTACATTTGGTTAGTTTGGGGTCTGGAGCTTCAGGTTTGTGGGTTCAGTTGGTCTCAAAATTGAAGAAAGACAAAAACATGTTTCTTTCAAAGGTTGTTGGAGGATTCTTACTGTAAGAACTGAAAGTTAATCCGTGGGTTTAACTGATAATTAAATAATTGTAATTGTAATTTTGTAGAAAAGGCTCTGCACCTGTGAAAATAAAAAATAGGTATCCAAGCCCCCGAGGTCACTGCAGATCAAAGTAGCTCAGACCTGGTTAACTATAATTATATTACAGGAGGTGAAAAATATGGGAATGATTCAAAGAAACAAAGATCTGGTTAAAGATTTGAGCTTTCTGATTGAAAGAGATGAAAACTATTCCATGTGTGACACTGAGAAAAAACCGAAAGCTTAATAGATCTGGAGGTCCAACTGTTGTTATACAAATGTGCAAATTTGTTTTAATGACATTAGGAAGAAAAAAATGAATACACGTAGACATTGAGGGCTAGCGGGAGGGACCATGTGCTTACCTGCTGCTCTCTGGCAGGTAGCTCCATGCCCTCCTGGGTTTTAAATACACCTTAGAACACACATGCATCAACACTACA
>NW_005189609.1:0-1100 GCF_000239375.1 Pundamilia nyererei
AGCACAGAGTTAGGATATAAAATAAAGGGGAATACGAGAATATGAATATAAGCATAAATATATACACAAACCATCAGTTTACAGGAGACAGACACTATCTCGACCTTTAAGAATAGACTTCAATCCTCCCATAGCTGTGCTGTAATAGCTGTAGGCTGCCGGGGGATTCCCATGATGCATTGAGTTTTTCCTCTTCAGTCACCTTTCTCACTCACTAGACCTCCCTGCATAACAAACAAACAAACAAACAAACAAACAAACAAACAAACAAAACCTCTCTGCATTGAATCATATCTGTTATTAACCTGTCTCTCGTCCACAGCATGTCTTTATCCTGTCTTCCCTCTCACAGCAGATGGCCCCGCCCCTCCCTGAGCCTGGTTCTGGTCTGTGCTGAGTTTGTTTCCTCTCTGCTTTCGCGCCTTTCTGCCATCATTGACAGCGTTACTCTTCAACTGGAGGCAAAAACACTGAAAACACCGTTCAAGTCCAAACTCGGTGTTGTAAATGACATCATTCATTTTTGGTAAATTGGTTCATACGTGGTTATTATTCTGCTGCAGCTTGGACCGACCTGATGCTTTTACTTTGAAAGGTACAGAACGACACGGTGCCGTAAACCAGGTGCCGTAAAGCGAGCAGCAGCAGCGGGAGTTTGAATGCGCAGGGAGCTGATTGGTTAGTAAACAGGTAAAAAAGACTGTTGAAGTTTAACTGTGAGTCACAAACGTTTCGTTAGCAGCTGGTCGATGAGGCTGCTGTGAAAGTTTGTCGTGGAAATGTCACTTTGCCAAGTGTAACAGCTAGGTTTGGCCACTAGAGGGCGCTCTCGGTAAACTGGTCCTGTTAGCCAGCGATGCAGAGGTTACAGGGTTCACTGCTGTGTGACGTCACAGACCAGTATAATATGGTGTGTTTATTTAATGGTGTAGAAAAGGCTTAAAGAAGGGTTTAATAACTACAACAGCACTCAGTGTGGAGGCTGTGAAGGACTAAAGGTGCCATTAAAGACATTTATGATGACTGAATAAGGTTAAAGGTCACACACTGCTGTAAGGACTAGCCTGACAGGACCTGAGGTCCAGTTTAGGACATGTTGG
>NW_005189609.1:2315-3981 GCF_000239375.1 Pundamilia nyererei
CTGACCTGTGCTGGCCTTAAAACCACTGCAGGATCTTTTGTCTGCTTTGTGCACACGATGCACTTCAGGAACTGTGACAGTGAATGGATGAATGCATTATAATAGTGTTGAATCCAGCTGATGCTGAAACAGAAGGACTCTTGTTTGAGTTTAATGTCAGTCTTATTTCTCGTACATCTGTAAATGTGATGCAGTCAGATTTTATTCATTTGTTTTTGAGAGAAGCTTAAACATTGGAGTTTACAGAGGATCGATGAGCGAATACAGTCAGACAGATGACGAGAGCTGTAACGTTAAACCACGCAGCTGAGTTTAAGTGTAATAAGAGTTTCCCCACCTGACCACACGCTGTGATCACAGTGTATGTGGATCGATTCCAGTGATTCAGAAGCTCCCAGGACACTCCCACTCACCTGTGGAGGCTCAGAAAGTCAGGATTTAAGACAAATTGTGAATTTGCAGACTAAATGTGATGATGATGAGAATAAGAAACAATTTAAAGCATTAAAGCCATGTGAAGCCTTTTGGTTGGACTGCCCTGTGATCAATAACGAAGCACAGCACTGTAAGTTTGAGACGTCTCAGCCCAACCTGATGACACCTCCAGTAACTCCTCCTCCTGTTTTACAGGCTGCTGCAGATCGTTGTTACTGTAACATAGCATTCATACATTCATCTGTTTTCATATTAGTCAGCCAACAGGCTAAAACTGTCTAATGGTGTTAGAAGTTAAACGGAACAGGTTATTTTTCATTACATTTAGTTTAAAACCGATTTTGCAAAGATTACAAAAACTGTTTATTCGTTCAGAGTAACTGAACGAGCTTTGCTACTTTGTAACAGCCGACTGTAACGGTCAGTTAGCCTCAAACAGTCTTTGCTGCTGTCACAGTGCAGACTCTATGTCATGGCTATTCAACTACGAAGTTAGTTGGGCCAGATTTTCAAACCGAGGAATTTATCTGGGCCAGATATATTTTTTGCAGCCAGTAAGCAGCAGATCAATTTCAAACCCACACAACTGTACTGAAAAACAAGTATTTTTTTATTCCTTTTCCCCTGTAAATCTGCTGACCTCTCACAAATGCACACCAAGAGGTCCATTAAAATAAAGGGAGCTATAACTAAACTATTTTTTGCACATTTGAAATAATAATAATAACAAAAAACATTTTGATAATTCCCTTTCAAATTAAAATAAATATTTCGCTGACCACTCGCTTTTCCTGCCATGGATGGAGCCCCATCCGTCACAAGTATACAGACACGCTTCATATCCAGACCATTTTCCTCAAAAAGAGCTTAAATCTTCTCAAACATTATTTCGCCAGCTGTGTGTCCCTCTAACGGTAGTAAACCGAGCAATTTCCCATCCAAAAAACAGACATGTACGCACAACTGGGCATTATCAGTTCTGTCTGTGACCTCCTGCTGTAGACTTTACATCAGTTTTCTTCAGGTCATCTAACAGCATTTCAAACTCGTCTGACGCCTTCAATTCTACGAATATTTGAACTGTCCTACAGGGGTACGTTTTTAATAGCAGATGTCACACTCACTTTTCACCGCATCCACCACGGCCAGCATGCAGTATTTCACCGTTTCAGAATCTGTGAAAGGCCTTTTCTTCTTCGCCCAGAAGCAAACACGAAGGGAAGATGCTGCA
>NW_005189609.1:4329-6618 GCF_000239375.1 Pundamilia nyererei
ATGATTGTTTAATATGTTTACATCACGGTGCATTGTGGGTTAAATATTGCTAGGCTACTAGGAGTGTTGCATTCACAGTCTACACTACGCTGTAGGAATTTTTAATTTTTTTTTAAAATTAACTAATTTTTTGCGTTTTCTCTGTGTTTCTGCCAGGACCACAGGCAGGGCCACTTGCAGGTTGCTTCTGGGCCGCATTTGGCCCGCGGGCCGCCATTTGAATAGGCTTGGTCTATGTGATGGTGTTGTATTGTAGCAGTGAGGGCTGCACTGAGGTACCAGCTGTAACTGTGGAAACAGCAGAACCTCACATCAGAGGCATGTTTGCTTTGTTACTGATGAGATGAACCTTTACCCAGCGTGTTCACCTCCTGTTACATGAACAGCAGGAAGGGGAAGAGTTGGATGGAACTTGCTCTGTCTTTGGTTCTAAGTGATTAGAAATGTTAGTAGTTATTTAAATGCTGGTGTTAGACACACTGAGGACAGCAGCACACACACTGCTGCTCTGTGCATGCAAAGCCTGCAGGGAAATGTAGTGCACTACCTGCTACTGTTGCACAGTCTGTGTCACACAGTCATACATGTGTTTGCATGTGTTGTATTTCAACCCAACACACAGCTGTGGAGGTGAGCAGATGTTTGCAGTGACGTGTCCTGAAATAAGCTGATTGCAGGTCCCTGCTGTGACTACAGTATCAGCCCTGGTCCCACTGTGGATCTGTCCTGGAGTCCCTGGATGACTCCCACAGTGGAGGAGGAGCCCTTTGTCACAGTGGCTGACCCAGCTCCTGCACCTGGACTCTGGACCCTGCTCCAGGTCATCCACACAAACTCCACAGGAGGTCAGGAGAATTTGGAGCTGGACATTTGGCTCGAGCAGGCACAGCTGGGAATGAGGAGAGTTGTTGTGCATCTTACTTCCATGCAGTCTGCACCAGATTACATGGTTACATCCATCTTTAAATGTCCACACTGATGAAGCAACCACAGGTTTGACCCCTCTATAACAACACTCGAGCTGCCCACGATCACTTTAAGCTCCACACTGCTCATCACTGCTGTACAGAACAGTACGGGAAAGTCATGAGTTTAAGAAAGGGGAAGACAAATCCAGCACAGACCTGAGACGTACATGTGGAGCTGATTCATGTAGTCAGACATGTCTCTGTGAGCGGCCAATCACAGGGAGACATTCAGAAGCACAGGAGAAACAGCTGAGATGTGCTGACTGACACAAGGACTGACAACAAGTGTTAAAGGTTCAGTTCAAATGGTCAGTTTGTTGGGAGGAGGTCAGGAGAGGGGCTGTGAGTGGGTGGAGATCCTCGTCCTCCTCAGCTTTGAGTTCTTCCTCAGGGAGAACATGTGCTCACTCCTTTCATTTTGAGTTTAACACAAAAGAACGTGAAGAAGAAGAACTCTGTCTCCTCTGCTGCTGGACGCTGTCAGGCCCATGAAGCTCTGCTCTAAACGCTTCCATGTCCCAGGCTTCACCTGCTGACCAATGGGAGGCGTGGCCAAAACCCTGAGGGGAGTGGAGCAGCAGGTAGTAGAGGTGAGCCTCTTGTGTGCAGCCTGTGGGACCAGGGAGGACGTGACAGCCGCTGTGGTGTCTGGATCAGTGAAGCTGGTTTAACATGGAGTCGAACATGGAGATGATCCCAGTCTGTGTGCACTCGTGTCTTTGTGAGGCCAGTTTGAAGACGTTTCTGGAAACTGTCACATTTCTGCTCTCAGGCCGAGGTTGAATCAGAATCAGAATCAGAAAAGGTTTTATTGCCAAATGTTGAGCAGGTTTACAACATTAGGAAATTGCTAAGATGTCTGAAGATGTCTTTGTTGCATTTACTCGGCTGCAGCACCTTGTAACATGTTCTACCGTCTGACTACGTTCCAAAAACACGTCCAGGAATATTTGCCTTCCGTGTTTTCAAGTAATGGTTCGACAGGCTGGAGATGAGATATCCAACATGGCGTCTCCATGAACACATTACTTTACCTGTGATGTGCAGTTCTGTTGAAAATAGAGAGGACCTTTACAGTGCTGACAGTGCTGCGCTGTAGCAGCTTTCACCAATGTGCACACGTTCATGCACAGCAGCTGTCTTTGCTGTTGGGAGGCTTTAGTTTAGTCAACAGGAGGTTTTTGTGTCCTTTGCTGTGCAGCTTGTGTTGTGAGGAGGTTACACAGCATCCAGCTCTGGGAACAAGTCCCACCTCTTTGATTTGACGGGATTCTGATGCTCCACCTAAATGCCTCCAGTTTATTGGAAACAGTCTTCCTGT
>NW_005189610.1:0-1504 GCF_000239375.1 Pundamilia nyererei
CCTTGGTGGCCAGGGGTGGCTTTGAGCTCTTCCATGTCAGGAGGTAACTGTCTTGTGTACTGGGCAGTTCTTCAGCACATGGAGCACTGGGACCCTGGTCTCGGCTCTCACCTATAGTGGGATCTGCTGCTCATCGACTGGCCCTCTAGGGCTGTCACCCTTTGGCCATAGGTGCCCATCTAGGGCCTCTTCCCTTTTTCCTTCTTGCCCTGCCGTAGACAGGATCATACTCTATACAACATATATTGTAATAACCAAAATAGCATGCATAGATGATATACTGTTATCGCTACATGTTGGATACACTGTGTATGTTAACGCAGGTCAACAGCAAGCCAAACTCAATTTTCATGAGCCAGGAAACTGAGCGTCTTGCTCCTTTATTACAGTCTTCTCGACGGCTTACAATCTTTTACAACTGTGGCTTGAATAGCTCGATGAAAGTGCTGAGTGAAACTAAAAAATAAACCAGAAAATAAAATATCCTTTAGCTCTTTAACATTGTGAAATAAATGCAGAAAAGAAATAGTTAGTAATAACATGTATCAAAGTTAGTCTTAGCTGCTCAGTAATGATAAACAGTAGTTTTAACAATCCTCTGATATGCATATTAGATTGCTAGCATCATTGCTATGTTAATAGACAATGCTCTAAGCAAAAGCCGATTCTGGGATAAGGCTAATTCCTGGTACAAACACATTCACAAAACGATCTCTAAATCATCTGTTATAAACATATAAAACAAACCAGAACATGTAATAAACTTACAGCCATTGCTTTTGATGATGTATATAAAGATTCAGGCCACAGGAGATGAAGTTTAAACACAGATAGGCAGGTTTTCTGTACAATGCTTTTTTCCCAACTGACTGCAGCTCCTGCTTTCCACAATGCATTGCGATCACAGATTACTCCTTCAAAATAAGATACAGAAAAACTAATGCTGACTGTATAGAATATATTTTTAACTAAATGACTCTCTTTTTTAACATAAATTACCACAGTTGAAATATGACATTTTTATCACTATATTATTATGAACCATTTTTAATCTTTTACTTGGGACAGAGAAGACAAAATAAACAGTTAAACCTTAAACAAGGGGAGCCCATAGAGAATATACAGAGCTGATTTGGAAAAGCAAAATGTGTTTGGCACAACAGTGCATTCATATCATAACTCTGATTGCAAAGGCTGCCAGACAGAACTGGATTTTTAAAAGGAAAAAAAGGAAAAACAGAAATATCATCATTCTCAACTCATCTGCTCCACTGACACTGACACCTTCAACGGCAACACTTTCACTTCATCATCAGTGCTAATGTATGGGAACATCCTGTCAGTGAAAGTGTGTGTGAAGGTGTGTATGTGTGTGTTAGTATCAGGATCAGAGAACGACAGCTTTCCTCTGTTCCAGTCCAGATTCACTCTGATCCTCTGGATCATCTGTGCTGAGAGAGCAGTGGATCCTGCTAATGGAGACCATGCTGAGTATTTATCTTCC
>NW_005189610.1:2839-3991 GCF_000239375.1 Pundamilia nyererei
AATTCATTGTATGAATAGCCTCTTTGGGCAGCTTTGATAGTGTTGTTTTTGTTGCAAAGTAAGCAAAGCATTTCATCGTGAATCACGTGCAATTAAAACAGAAGAATACCTCGATAAAAACTCGGTCATTCAGTTCAGAAAATTACAAAAAGGTTGGATCTGTTCATCTGGACGTAGCGTTTTTAGTCAGAGAAATGTTTCGTCACTCATCCAAATGACTTCTTCAGTATCAACTGACTGGAGGTTTCCCCAAATCTTATAAACAGTACATTTGCACAATAACTAAAACCCGCCCACAGACTAACAATAGGCTGTAACCTCAGCTTTGTGATCATTAATATTCAAATTGTCACAGCAATCAATCAAAAACTATCGATCAGTGGTCTTTGATCA
This sequence comes from Pundamilia nyererei, assembly GCF_000239375.1. Lineage (NCBI taxonomy): Eukaryota > Metazoa > Chordata > Actinopteri > Cichliformes > Cichlidae > Pundamilia > Pundamilia nyererei. Next base: position 3,233 of record NW_005189610.1, read on the forward strand.
AGACTTTTGGGGTTTTATTTACCTGGGTGATTGAGCATGCTTTAAGAAAAGTTATGAAAATAATTTGTTAAATGTTTTTTACAGTAAAAAAAAAAACCTTTTCTACTCAGATGTTAGTTGTTGTAATAGTTTTATTACAACATTTTGCCACATTGCCTCTTTCATAACTTGGCCTACTCTTTTTAGTTTTATCAATATTGGCAATAGTGAGAGGTGTTATTGTTGAGTTCGAATATATTTGATATAGGTCATCGAATTAATGCAAATTTCATGTTTTTAGCTGTTATAATCTGATGTATCAATATTTTATTTTATTTTTTTGTTGTTTCATTTTTCAATTTTTCCCCTAAGAGAGTTCCAGCTTTATGTGGTCAGTTGTGTGCCTCAGTGACTCTAAGACCTAGACGAGCAGAAGCTTAGCCTTCAAGTGAAACACTGAAGTTGGTCAGGTTAGGGTTGAGGCCTGACAGTGCAATCCAATTACGTGACAAAAACAGTTATCCAGAGAGTTATTTCAGAGATAAAACCTTTAAATCAATCAAGTTTGACTGGAGCACAAGGGGGGGGGGTTCTATAAAACCCCGGGGGTTTCTACCAGTGGGTTAGAATCCCATTTGGACTCAGCTCCGCCCCAGCAGAGTTTCAGAGGAGCTTAGAGGAGTGTCTTTGGGGTCTGCGTGATGATACCTGTCTACCGTTCCTTGATGACAATTTGGTCCACAGTAAATCTTTTGAGGACCATGTTGAGCATGTAAGAGC
>NW_005189610.1:5467-6618 GCF_000239375.1 Pundamilia nyererei
GAGGACAGTCCTGTGTTTGAGTTAGAGCCAGAGAATGGTAAAGGCAGGACAAGGATTTTGCACAGGAATATGTTGTTGCCTTGCGATTTTCTTCCACTCCCAGCAGATAAGGAGGCAACTGTAACTAGTACTAGAACAAGGAAAAGACATTATAACAAACGGAAACAAACATGCATGACTCCGACACAAGTGGGGAGTGAGGAGGAGGAGGAGGACACAGATGAGTTTTCTGATGCGGTTTTCACCTGGCCTTATTCTGAGCCTCAGTGTTCACCCACATTGGACCCCACAGCGGCGAGTTTATGCCACTAAGGGACGGGGGTGAGCCAGATGAGTTTCCTCACATGTCAGGAGATGGCCAGGGGGACCCCAGCCAAACTGATGAGGAGAAGATGGACAATATGGAACCAGAGGATGTGGCTATTGTGGGTGCAGGGGAGGTGGACAGCAGCTCTGATGTCGAAGAGGCTTTGGAAACAGACCAGCCAAGTCCATACCCAAAGAGAGAAAGGAGGAGACCACAGACTTTGACCTATAGTAAACTTGGACAACCAAGTCTTGAAGAAAGAATAGTGGCCACTAAATGTGTGAATGTTCAGGGTTACTGGCAACCTTGGTAAAAGAGGAAGATATAATATTTACACTTTGTACCCCTATTTCAGATGGTAACAAATGTACCTATGTTGATTGAGATATCGTGACACATGGATTGCAGGCCGAACATGTGTATGAGTAAAGGGAAGATGCTCAGTGTTCAGATGAGATGTGGACAAAGTTAACGCCCTTACGGTACAAATAGCACGGTAATTTGATAGATTGAAATTTGGACAAAAAAAAAAACCTAAACTGATATAAAAGGAGTACAGGGAGTGCAGAATTATTAGGCAAGTTGTATTTTTGAGGAATAATGTTCTTATTGAATAACAACCATGTTCTCAATGAACCCAAAAAACTCATTAATATCAAAGCTGAATGTTTTTGGAAGTAGTTTTTAACAAAAAACAAATATATACCCATTTCAATTATTTATTTTTACCAGTGAAACCAATATAATTCAATTCAATTCAATTCAATTTTATTTATATAGCGCCAAATCACAACATAAGTCGCCTCAAGGCGCTTCATAGATACAGAGAAAAAAACCCAACAAT
>NW_005189611.1:0-1351 GCF_000239375.1 Pundamilia nyererei
GTGCTGGTCGGGTGCCACTTGCTTTAAATTAAGATACCAAGATAGCAACAGACTCTGTGAGGGCCAATCTGCTCCACTGTATCACTCAATTCTGGTCACACGGACAGGATTTGACCAACCTGCAGACAGCACATCATCAAACAGTGGACTGACTGTTCAGCAAACACTTCCTTTTCTTGATCTCCAAATTTCACGAGTGGCTCTTAATATACATGTATTTTGTAATAATATTGTTCTGGTACCTCTTGATATGTGTGGCCAACAGTCCTTATTGTGGTCATACATGTGGACAGAAGGCTGCATGAGCCAATGTATATACTGCTCAGCAATTTATGCGATAATGAAATAAATGCCAGCACATCATTGTATCCTTTTCTGCTCTCACAGATGTTTTCAGACAGTCATGAAGTGACCCTGCCGTGGTGTTTTCTCCAGATGTGTTGTTTATACACAGGTGCACCTGCTGAGTTTAACAGCCATGGCCAATGACAGATATGTCTCAATCTGTCATCCATTACGCTATAATGTCATTATGAAGACAGAGAGAGTGCTTAAGATCATTCTGCTTGTGTGGGTTTTTTCATTTCTTATTTTCATACTCTCATTTTCATTCATCTTCAGTTTGAAGTTTTGTGGAAATATTGTTGATAATGTGTATTGTGACCACAAATTAATATATAAACTTTCATGTTCAGCTTCAGTCCACGGCTCTATATCTATCATATTCATTGTCATAATTTCCTACCTTTCAGTCTCTTATGTGAACATTTTGAGAGTTTGTCGAAAAACAATTGAAGAAAACAAGCAGAAAGCTGTGACTACTTGCACCCCTCAGATCGTCTCTCTGTCATACCTGTTTGTTGGGTGTATTTGTTACTCTATTGACTTCAGGTTTTTAGTTTCTCTGGTACCAGATGAAGTCCGTACAATCTTGGCTATATACCTCCTCATTTGTCAACCAATGCTCACCCCATTTCTGTATGGATTTAATTTGCCTAAGATAAGGCAATCATGTAAAAGTTTTCTGTTTCTGAGAAAAATGTCTTTGTTCAGTAAAATACAGTCTCTGTTGTCTGGTGCAGAAACATAAAGCAACTGATTTCAGTGTCTACACACACACACTTAACACCTGATGTTCGGCCCCAGGCTGCTTTACTAACTTGGCAAAAATCTGTGACATGAAATTATTTCATTGGTCAGTGTACATTACCTTTGGAACACCAGATGTGATATGAAAGTGGTAAGAGATTTCATCACTAAGTTTTAATTGAGGACAACGGAAATGCTGCAAGATAGTAAGTAGCACATTACATTCAGCATGCAATTATTCTCAGCTTTGCTCTTTGGCAAT
>NW_005189611.1:1958-3860 GCF_000239375.1 Pundamilia nyererei
GCCCAACAACATAGCTCCTGAGATCCCTGGGACACACAAACCTCTCCACCACGATAAGATAGTGATTAACAGAGGGGGCTACTGTTATCTTTTGATAACTGTTTTTCTACTACATGTTGACAACATTTTGGCTCGCTTTAGCAATTTACAATTTCAACATTTATCATAATTTTTTGACAATGTCATAAAATGTTTTTTTTTTAAACACACGGCAACAACTTGAAAATGACAAAGTAAATTGAAACTTTGATGAAATATACACTGTAAGCACAGGTGTACTGTGATGATTGTCAGTTTTGCTCTCCCCGACTATGGCAAAGAATGACTCTACTTTGAGAAGGTACAAATCTCTGGATTTTCTTTTTCTAATGAAATCATGCAAAATTATACACCTGGGTTGGGAAAAAATAAGTGTATTTGATAGCTCCAGAACTGTCCAGCATTTTTACCTAAACTAAACTCAAACATGTTTTAAAGACAACTGGAATGAAGAGTGGCACAGATGTATAGTGAGGGTGCACTGGGAGTGTCTGGTAAAGGCCCCAACCTTTGAGATCTTCAATTTGACTTTGATGGTGTCAGGATCTCAACTTAAATGATATGGTTTTGTTGGCTTGTATATTTGACAGTTGAGTTCAGTGGGTCATAGTATAACGTAAAATTAGACCGCTGGACTGTTCAAAAATTTTATGGTCAAATTTTAAATTTCCCTTAAGAACAAGGAAAAGGTATCTTGATTTCTTTAATGTAATAATTTTACAATGTATATTATTTAACACAAAAAAAGTGAGAAATAACTTTCAAAAGAAAAGAATGCCATTAATTGGATCTCCCCCTCCAACTCCTCCTCCTCTGTGTTGCAGCTATAAATATTAGCAGAAGCTTATTTTTGTCTTGTTCAACCTGGAGGGAAGCAGCTGATTTTATTGTTATGTGTTCTTAATATGCAAGAATCTGTGTAATTGAATCTTAAATGGTTTAAAGTATAAAACTACTTGCTGTTTGTTTTTGATTGCTAAGGTGGACATTGTACAACAGGTGCAACAGCTGCTGAGAAGGAACGTGCCTTAATCAGGTAACACGTGTGAGTAAAACAGCATTTGAACGGTATCATAGAAACGTTGCTCAGCCATATTGATGTCTGGTATTTCTTTCCATATATCTAATGAATATAACATATAATTATTACTGACTATCTTATTCACTCTGTCATATTATGGAGAAAATGGGAAACTCAAGTGAGACTGTATCATTTGTGCTGGCTGCTTATGGAAATTTGGGAGAGTTAAAACACCTTTATTTCATTATAATACTAGTCTGGTATGTCTCTATATGTGTGGCCAACACAGTTCTTATTGTGGTCATACGTCTGGACAGAAGACTGCATGAGCCAATGTATATACTACTTTGTAATTTATGTTTGAGTGAAATAAATGGCAGCACATCACTGTATCCTCTTTTGCTCTCACAGATGTTTTCAGACAGCCACAAGGTGACTGTGCCGTGGTGTTTTCTGCAGATGTTTTGTTTGTACACAAGTGCTTCTGTTGAGATTTGTAGTTTAGCAGCAATGGCCTATGACAGATATATCGCAATCTGTAATCCATTCACCTATAATGTTATTATGAACACACAGAGAGTGTTTTTGATGATTCTGCTTGTGTGGGTGTATTCATTTCTTAGTGTTATTTTCTCATATTCATTCATCTTCAGTTTGAAGTTTTGTGGAAATATTATTCACAGCGTGTATTGTGACCACCAATTAATAATTAGACTTTCATGTGCAGTTTCAATCCAAAGCGTTATTTCTGACATATCCTTTGCCATTGTGAGTGCTTTCATACCCTTCAGTCTCATTTCAGTTTCTTACCTGAAGATTTTGAGAGTTTGTCAAAAAACATC
>NW_005189611.1:4838-6615 GCF_000239375.1 Pundamilia nyererei
GTGCTGGTCGGGTGCCACTTGCTTTAAATTAAGATACCAAGATAGCAACAGACTCTGTGAGGGCCAATCTGCTCCACTGTATCACTCAATTCTGGCCACACGGACAGGATTTGACCAACCTGCAGACAGCACATCATCAAACAGTGGACCGACTGTTCAGCAAACACTTCCTTGTCTTGATCTCCAAATTTCACGAGTGGCTCTTACACAGAAAGTACTGAACTGGACAATAGCATTTTCCCCAAAAGAAAAATATGTCAAAAAATATGTCTTGTCATATATGCTTCATTCATGGTGTTACCTGTTCTGTGAATTTATACTGGTAGGGGACAATGATGGTAATTCCTTCCTTTGCCATTTTTATTGAGAAATGTGAGATTGTGTCGAGCTGACACAATAGCATGAGCTGTTTATAGCATGACAGACACCAACCAGCAACAACCTTACAGCCACAGAGTTGCAGTCTTACACGCCTCTCTGCAGCTTCTCTCCTCCTGTTAACCCCGAACCCCCCCCCAAAAAAAAGTCCCATTGAGACTGTGTCAGCTCCCAAACAGACAAAAAAAACCTAAAAACCAGCAATAAACAACTTAAACATAAAAAATCAAAAAGAAAGAACAATATAGTATCCACATCTGAACCAAAGAGTAAAACAGTTAAATGTGGATTATTAAATATTAGGTCTCTCTCCTCCAAGTCTCTGTTAGTGATGCGCGAATCATGAACAGATCGTTCAATACTCGAGAATCACTTTACTGACTCACGATTCACAAGCCCAACTGACTCATCCCTGTTGCTGTTAGCAAACTAATTTCATTAGTAGAAATATATCTAGCTTATAATTAAAATTGTGGAGAAAAACACCACATCCAGTATCTTAACAAAAACATTTCTGCTCTGAACTGGAAGAAAAAACCCTGAGTAGAAGCTCACATCAAGACAATAGCTCCTCTGTTCACAATAGCATCGCTCAGCTAACATGCTAACAGCACTTTTGAGCTACTCACTCCCTCCTTTCCTGAGCTGAATCTTAGCGTAAGCGAATCACTCAGGATTCACTCGCCCCTTCCCTTCCCGTGCTGAATCATAGCGCGAACGAACCACTCAGGACTCACTCACCCCCTCCCTTCCTGTGCTGAACTATAGCGCGAACAATGGGCCTTTCTCAATATGCGTACTTGTGTGTACTTGCGTTCTCGTGTACTCGTGATATGTCATCAGTCGGAGACCAAGTACTGTTCCAATTCAAAGTACGCATCAAGCCGAGAACGCGAAAAAGTCCCGGATGTGTTCTCGCTCCGCCCATTTTATCGAGCATGCATCGGTGGTGACTTGTGTGTACTTGGTACAGCTAAATATCCCAGAATGCATTTCGTCCAAAACTCAAACGCGGCAATGGCGGATGAGCGGGGCTAAAAACTTTTAAATATTACTCTTTCTGGGTCACAAAATAAACTTTGAAGTTTTTTTCAAGCGAGAACGTATCTGTGTAAACTTCAAATACCTGCTCAATTTATCAAGATATCATATATTTCCAAACGCGCTCCGACGTTTTCGGAGACGTCTGTGACCTGCCAGCTCCATAGCAGACGGCGAGGTCGAGGATCTTTCTGCTTCTTAATTCAGATAAAACTGAGGTTATTTTACTCGGCCCTGAAAATCTTAGAAATATGGTATCTAACCAGATTCTTACTCTGGATGGCATTGCCTTGGCCTCCAGTAACGCTGTGAGGAACCTTGGAGTCATTTTTGACCAGGACATGTCCTTCAATGCACA
>NW_005189612.1:0-6615 GCF_000239375.1 Pundamilia nyererei
TTTTCTCTTTTTTCTTTCTCAACAGGTGATCCAGGTGATTGATAGATGTGTTTTTTGTCTGTTTGTTTTGTTGGTTTTTGCCCTTTATCTCCGTCCCTCTTCCCCGCTCTTTTTCTTTCCCCCAGTCAAGTCTGTCCCGTGTGTAGCAAGTGAAAATAAAATAAACAATAAAAGGTGAATCAAATAGACCATTAAGGCAAGGCTGGGATGGTCCATTTGGTAAAGTAAATCCGTTGGGCATCTTTGTTTGCCTTTAGACAAGAATTCTGATGCAAAAGAACCAAACGGGACAGGCAAAGAAAGAAAAGAAAAGGACCTGCGCAGTACACACAGTAACAGTACACACTCTTCCTCGTTTTGTTCCTTGTTGTTTCCGTACTTTCAGGCTATTGTATCATCCCCCCCCCCTGTAACCCACCTTGTGTTTCTGCCGTTACACTAACTGCACTGTCGTGGGTGAGGGCTGCAGGGTGGATGACCTGCCTCGGGTTAAACACCACACACACGGGATAACAAACAGTAAATATCACGTAGACCCGGAAGTCCTGCAGCGGTGACCAAATCTTCACTTTCTGAAGCGCAGCAGTGTTTTGAACGGCACGTTTCAGGTGACAGCTTCCACTCACCTAAGTAGATGTCCCCGAAGGACCCACTCCCGATCTTCCTGCCCAGCCGGTAGCGGTTGCCCACTCTGAGCTCCATGTCCGCGGTGCTCTTTGACACAGTCTCCTTATCTTAGTTATGAAGCACTTCTCCTGCTGTATGAAGGAATATTAGAGCTTTGAGTCCGTCGGTGTACACAGCCCGGTCCCTTTCGATCTCTTCCTGTAACAGCGCAGGTTTCACCATCCCCTTTTTCTCTTTCTGACCACCGGAAGTCTGTAATATCGGTATGGCCCGGTACCGTGAAACGCGTAGTCTATGCTCTCCGTAGTTTGGGGACCACTGTGATCCCAAACTTAACGATGGACTCCGATTACTCTGATCCAACTCCAGACAGCTGAACGGGTACGCAGCGTCTCCCAGTCTGTGAAAGCTGTCACTCGCTGCGGACGTCACTTCCCCTAGCAACTACAGGCAGATGTGGAAAAAACATGTCAAAGTGAACTCTCGACACTTACATGTCCTCATACAGACACGGGAAACCTAAACACACTTTGGAGTACAATAAAGCGCTGGCTCGGTGACTATACGGAAGCAGAGCGCGTGAAGCCGCTCGCTCTAAGAGTCCAGCGTTACTGCGGTGAATGTTTTCGGACCATGCCCACAAGTCTGTTGCTATTTTCTGATTGGCTCAATGTGGACCGACCACAGGTTTTTTTTCATTGGCTGTTAGGAAGCTTCTCACGTGGCAGGAGTGTGTTTTTAAAGTTAGGTAACCCGCCCTCACGTGTACGCCAATGCGCTGTCTGCATGCTGCATTCAAGTCCTGTCAGAATGTGTGTTTTTATGGCTTCATCCCGCCTCACAGTTCACAGGATGAGCTTTAAATATAAAATACATTTTGGGTGAAAATACTCCCTCCACGTGAAGGGTCCATGTAAAAGAAGAAAACAAACAAACAAATGATTGTTGACCACACAAGAAATGCAAAAATTAGCCAAGAAATGCATCAAAGTTATGGCTGAGTTATAACACCATGGCAACGTAATAATAATCATATAATGACAAATTATATATTTTTTTAAAATGTATTTTCCATGGCTGACAGCTATAAAATAGATCTTACAGTCAGTGCAGATTTGAGGGTGAATGTCTGCTGCTCTGTGACTTGGTTAGCGAGCCAACATCCCGTGGATGCTCCGAGGAATCACCCAGGAACAAAATGCTAACTTTGTTTTTACTCCCTTTCAAACTGTGACAATAACTCACTCAAGGACAGAATGTACAGGTGATCATAGGGCCAAACAAATACAGTTTATTGGCATACTTTTGTTTCTGTTTAAAAAGTCTTTTAACTTTATAATATTTAGTAAGGTAAAGTAATGCATTTTAATTACACAAAGGTGACAAATACTCTCTCATAACCAAAACACTGCTACTGGGTGTGTGGGACATTTAGATATAGATCCTGGTGTAAAATCAGGATCTTTCATGTTGTTCTCAGTGTATTGTTGCAGGGCTCACACAGGCAGCTTTACAGGGCTGAACACCTCAGCTCAGTGGGTGTGTAGGACATTGGACTAACGATCTTTAATCACATAGTTTTATACACCACTATTGAATGTAATCATGATCAATTCTTAAACTCTGGCTCCCACAGGGTGTCTTTTGTCTCTTTCCTTCACCCAAAGATGCACATGATCAGTAGTGAGTCAAAGAGCTTAAGCGAGGACTCCCAGTAGGGCTGAAATGTCCTGGGACTCTCCAGCGTTTGGTCTGAGAGCTGAAGAAGCTTCTTTAAAGAGAGGTGAAACTTCACGAAACATCCAGTCGCTTTCCTTTCCAAACTCCTCACACTGTGCCAAACAGTTGTTAGTGCGGTTAAACTTCGGGGTCACTGGATATCTGTACACATGTTCATAAACAGTGATGCTAATAGTGCTGTTAAATTATGACTTGGTCTTATGCAATTAATTTGCAGCTTGCAAAAAACGAGTCATAAATATATGTATTAATATATGTATTTATTACAACATTTCTGCCATATGTACGATATAAAAAGTATGTTACAAGAAGGGTGTCATGTTCCCAGAGCTTAGTCCTGGCCATAAAGCAGGTAAAATAAATATTGAACAAAGTATGGAGCAAAGGTTTTGTACAAAATATTAATTACATTTCAGTAAATGTGTTCAATACTTTTTCTCTGTGTAATCTTTCATTATAAACTTAATTTATGGGCGTCTACAATTTGAATTCTTTGCACGTTTGGATTGGATGGGTTGTTACAGGCGTCATGTTAACAGAATAAATACATTTACTTAGAAATTGGTGACATGTTCAATACTGATTTTACCTGCTGTATTGGAGCCTATCCAGAGCTTACAACACCCCCCAGAATATCATCTTCAGGGAAGGATGAGATGAAGCAGCCCTCTGAGTCAACGAGTGGATCGCTGATCTTCCAGATTAGGATCGTTGAGCTTCAGTAGAGGTTGTAGTGATTGTAGGAGGAGCTGGGTGAAGACTTTGGTACTGAGATAAAGTTCAGCATAGGAATGGAAGCAGATGATGTCACCAAGGGGGAGCATATAGATGGTGAAGAGAAGAGGTCCAAGCACAGAAGCTCAAGTTCTGTTGAAGAATCAGGAGAGTAGCAGTGAGGCCAAGATGGCTGCTTATACATGAGAGAAATATGAGAAACAGGGTCGAAGGCTGCAGAAAGATCCAGGAGGATGTACCCAGAGTCCACGGCAATGAAAGGTCCCGGACTTCCACACAGGTGGATTTCCTTCATTCCTAAGAAAATAAAACAGCTCAATACTCTTTTGCAAAGGTCTCTGCAACAGCACCGCCATACAAGGAAACCGCAGGTTCCAGTTTTTCACACAAAAGGCAAGACACACAATCACAGTGGCAAAGGTGCCATACGCCATTACTACCCAACGATCCAGCAGAGACTGAAGAGCTGCCACCGCCTCAAGTAGTGGCCACAAATGAGGATATCAGGACGAGGTGTGTGATTACACACACCTGTTCAGCAGACCCCATTTCTTACCATAACCAACCCATGCACACACACACGTGACTGCTTAGAGGAGAGGGCCACACAGAAAATGATGAGCCAGCAAGGTGAGGACTGAGGGGCCGTGACATCATCAGGATCCACGCCTGGCTTTCTGAGGGGGCACAGAGCAGGTGGACATGGTGTTGTGTTCATACTACACACTGGATTTAATCAGTTTCTGTTACTCTCTGGCTATCTTCCACAATCTGATTTTCATCCTGTCCTCCTGTTATTATTGTAGGATCTTTAACTTACAATATAAAGCACCTTGAGGTGACTGCTGTTGTGGTTTGGTGCTATATAAATAACATTTAATTGAATTTAACTGAATTACAGCTGTCTCTCTATATCATCTCTATATGTCTCTCATAATAGACCTTCTTAAAGAAACAGAAGAAACTGGTAAGTATCAGACCAGCAGGCTTTCCAGTGGCTAATTAGAGCTGGACAGAAAAGCAACCGTCAGTATCAGTGATATCAGTGAGATGAAGTGCCTGCAAAGAGCCTAGAGTATTATAATAACAAACACTACACACCACAAAATCAACTGATTTAATTGTCGACTTAATAATGTTTACTTATGTATTCATTTAAATGTGTATTTGTGTTCTGTAACCAGCAAATAAAGTTACAATTATAAATCATCTTCAGTGTTGGGGTTGGACGCAGGATGTGGGCTTCACCCATTTCTGTTTAGGCTAATGCTGACACCTGCTGGATGCATTTGAACATGAAGTAATGTAGGAACTCCGTCAGCTCTGAGCCATCTGTAACTTATTATTATTTATTTATTGCATAGGCTCAGATTAAACCCACATGCAGTTCATTTAGAAATTAGTGTTCAGTTATGTTTGAATTAGTGGACTTTGAGGAGTTTTTATTACAAAAAAAAGTCCAAATACTTTGACTGACCAGTGTTTGGCTTGGCTCTACTCCCAGAGCTCAACACAGAAGCATATGGATACGTTCACTTTCTACACTTTTCTCAGACAGGCATGAACATTTTCACATGTTTCTCTCTTGTTTAAACTCTCAAAGTTCAAATCTTCGTAGACAAATAAGTCCAGTATTACAGGATGAAACCAAAGATCAAACCGTGTTCTCAGGTCCAGAGCAGCTGCCAGAGGATTCAGCATTAATGAATCATTAATGAATCAATGGTACAGAAGCAGAGGAAGCAAGAAGAATGAGTTGAGTAAAGTTTGACTTATCTGTTTTGTTTCGCTTAATGCGCCTTATAATCTGAAAAATACGGTAACTTCTACCTTCCTTTAGCGTGTCCAGAAGTCCAACTTTTCGTGCGATGGTTAGCATCTTCCTCTGCCTTTAGGTGCTACCACAGGTGACTCTGATGGTGCACAACATTTCGTCGACAGTGTTGTGTTTGTTGGGGAGAAAATGTACAAAAACGTCACAACATAAACTTTTAAGATATTTTCAGGCAAGAATGTAACTGTGTAAAGTTCAAATATCTGCTCAATTTATCAAGACATCACATATTTGCAGAAATGCTCCGACGTTTTCGGAGACGTCTATTTTTTTTTAATGCTTTGTGGCAACTTTTGAACATCTGTTAATGTCAAATCTAGCCTTTATTTAACAGCATAAGCAAACTGCTTTTCTATTTAACGACTTTTCTGTTTTATTACATTTTAAATAATAATAATAATAACAATAGTATTTGTTTTGTTAAAAATGTGTTTAAAAACAAGTTTTGTTGTGACAGCTATAGTCCAGATTAGTGGCCTGTTAAATGGTTAACGTCTAGGTTGGCTTTATACTTGAGAATAAAGTAATACAGTTTGTTCTTCTAAAGAATTAAGTTAAATTCCACAGTTGAATCATAAGAAACATTATGTTACTTACAAACCCTGCCATATGTTAGATCTGGTCATTTTGCTTTTAAGAAACTTTATATATTGGAAGTTAACTTTTAACAAGCATGTAATGATTATATTTAAATTAGGTGGTCTTTTTTTAAACGCATGTCTCTTCAGGCCTAAACTGACAGTACCAATACCACACATTCAGACACAGTAGTAGATGGTGTTTTTACTACTATATGTGTTAGTCTAATTTGGTTGTATGGCGTCTACATTGACCCTCTGTGTTGTAAGTTATTATGATTGCACAGCCATTAAGGATCAAATCAGTTTCTGAAAAATGTTCTGTTTTTTCTCCCTCTGCTTGCTTCTTACTGTCTTTGAGGCTCGGGTCCAGCACTCGGGTGCTGCTGCTGGACAGAAAGACATCAGTAAGTATTCTGGTTTTCCAATATATTAGCAACTGTCAGTGACATTTATATTAATTAGGCTGAACTTTAATCATACTTTAGATCAGCCTGTTTTACTTATTGTTTTATTTGTGCTTTGGTTTGGGGAAGTTGTTTCTGTACTGATCTTTTCCTGTCTTCTGTTATTAGACTTGAGATATGACTGCACGATGCTGTTGCTGGTGACTCCAGTTAATTCTACAAGACATGCTGTGTAAGTAAACAAACAACAACAGTTTGGTCTTTCTTGAAAGATCACATCCCCCAAACTTAGTTTAGAGGGTCTACACTGTATATAGTGAAGTCTGCAAGTTTTCTAACAGCAGCATTTGTTTTGTGCCCAAATCATTTTGCAGATCATTAGAATGAAAGTTATTGGCCATGTTTGCATAGATCTTTTTAAAATGATGCTTTCATGACATTATTGTGTGTTGGGTGGTGGTCACGGCTATCCAGACTGACAGTGGGACATTGAATGTCACCTCTCCGGAGGGGAGGGGGCCTGAGATTGTCCAAATTGGAGTCTGTTTCATACCAAATGCAGAAAAAAATGTTTTAAGAAAGCAATTAAGTTCATGTTCCAAAAAATATGATTGTTTGCTTGCAGGACACCAGGAGAGATGAGTCCTCCGTCACAGATGGTGTGGTCAGTGAAGATGGTTGCCTGCAGGTTCAA
>NW_005189613.1:0-6614 GCF_000239375.1 Pundamilia nyererei
CAGAAGAGAACAAGAGTAATAGAATAAACAACATCACAATGATATATGGGAATATGACAGTAAATACTAAATGTTAAACATTATTGTGCAGCACAGCGATGACAACAGTTGCTGCAACTACAACATCTAAGGCACCAACTACAACCACAGCTGCATCAACCACAACAATAGCTGCTTCAACTACAACGACAGCACACACCACAACAACTGTGTCACCTTCAACAACAACAGGTGCTGCAACCACGACCGCAGCGGCACCTACTACAACCGCAGCAGCACCAACCACAACAACAGTTACTCCAACAATGACAACAGCTGCACTACTTACATCACCAAGCACAACTGCAACAGCACAAACCACAACTGTGTCACCAATAGCAACAACAGGTGTTACAACTCTGACATCTAAGTCTCCCGCTACAACCACAGTGGGATCAATCACATCAACTGTTGCTCCAAACCCAATAACAACCTCTCAAACAACAACAACAGCTGCTCCAGCCACGACCACAACATCTTCAACAATGACAACAGAATCTCCAACCACAACAACAGCTTCAATCCCAACCACTATGTCTTCAACAACAAAATCCACAACGACAACAAGTAGCGCATCTTCTGCCAATTTGAATGTTTTCCCTTTTGTACTGGGACTCTTTGTCTTCACCCTCTATTATTAAATTGGAAAATCACAGATGGAAATTGCATAATAACCCATAAAACTGTGAAGGCACATTTTTAATGTCAATGTTTACTTCTTTTCTTCTTGTTTAGGTGGGATTTAAATTTCATAAAATTCAGATGTGATTAAAACAGCTTGGGTAATAGATAACTATTTAACACACAATTGCCCTTTTCCCAGTGACTTATAAAGTGTAATATATATTTACTTCGAAACGTATTTATCTATTCATTAAACTCATCATCCAAATGTCTTGAATAAATGTAATAGTGTGCAATAATATAAATAGAAATATACATGCATATACCCATAACTAGTTGTATGGGGATTTTTGTTATGCATATATATCGTCAGTTTTATGTTACAACAATTATTCAATTATCCACTGAATGCATCATTCATTCAAATGAATTACCCATTCAGTGACAGCATTTTTAACACTAGTTCAGTAATTACACCAAAAAAGCCAAAGGATAACAACTGTGACCATGATAAAGTGTTCAACAGACATTACAGTAGGAACTTCTTTTTTTTTTTTTGCATTGGAAATATCCCATTGATGGGAAGTATGGTGGACAAAATTGAGCTATGACAATATGTTTGTTTTGTAAAATGTTATGATTACTCTCATATGTCAATTATTCGCTTGATTATTCTCTGTCATATTGATTATTACATGAGGCTGCACTTTTAGCATATCTAAAATTACAGAGCAAATTACCAAATTATCCATATCTTATTTAAGAAGAGATACTCTGATCTCCCCAGAATGTAGACTTGTACTCTCTACACACTTTATAAGACCAAATAATGCAATCAATTGTTTTTCTACACTACACTACTTTGCACTATGTTTTATAATAATCAACAGATTTTTTTGTTAAGAAATGTCAGGTCTTTTTTGGGCTTTTCTATTTTTCTAATAGAAATACAAATTTGGATAATTGAAAAGGGACATGGATCTTTTGAAGTATTTGTTCTTTTCAAACTAATACATCTCTATTTCTATTACTCAGATTCCAATAATAATAATAATAATAATAATAATAATAATAATAATAATAATAATAATAATAATGAAGTTCTTTGGTCTTTAGTGGTTCTAAAAAGCCTAAAGGGCTTTGAGTGGTTCATAAGACCAGAGAGCATTATTGAAACTTTTTTGATACAAAAGTTTCATTAATGCTCGTACATTACATAGTAGTACACAATATATCATGTCATAAGAACCAAAATGAATGAATGTAATGGAAGTAATAACTGATATGAATTTTGTTTTGTGACCAAGCAGAAAAGTCATCCAACATCCCTGATAATAATTATGAAATCAAATTAGAGAATATTCATTCAGCTTTTTTTTCTCATAAATAATTTTAATGGCTTTCCCTTTTTTTAAAATCAAGTACAGAGCCAAAAAGTAGATTCAGGTGTAGATCGGCAGCTGAGTTGGAATGACGCAGACAGCTAGCTTCGACATAGGAAAGGTATTTTGCAGCAGTGATGGAACTTCTTTAGAGCAGGCGGCAAAGGAGATGGAGCTCTTCTGGAGGTGGAGAAGGAAAATTCATTTCAAGCTCTGACAAAGTGTCTGGTGCCCCATAGCCCTCTACTCTCCTGTCAGCTGATTTGGGGCACCTGCTTGGTTGGTTAACCTGAGCAACCTGCCCCCTGCCGATCACTCTCAACAAAACTTAGTATCCAGCTCAGCCACCTTCATCTGTCTTTTAATCAGTGCCACTGTCACCAAACCAAACATCATAGCAGGTCTCACTACCGTCTTGCAAACCCTCCCTGTATTTGTCACAGCGGGACTGAACGGACTCACGCGCAGGCTCTAGGTCTTGAAAGCACAAGAGTCTTTATTACAATACACCAAGTGATTATTTACAAAGGTGAGGGAAAGCCGGGCTCGGGGGTCCACACACGAACGGGAAAGATGCCAAAAGTCACACACACACTCCGTCCACTCCTCACGCTCCTCTTCACACTCCAATCACTTAGGTAACACAGGGGTTGGTCCAGGGTATCTGTACACAGAGACACGAAGGGATTATAAGGCAAATCACTGTGAAAACACTCTAGAAGTAACTGAGCCGGGGTTACACTGACGAGGGTCGGCAACGGTCCAACAACGAGAAACACAGAGCTGCCATCTTATAAAGGAGCTGGAACACTCTTGATGAGCCACAGGTGCGTGATTGCGACCAGGTGCGTGGGCAAAGGGCAGGAGCCCACAGGTGAGCTCCGCCCAGGCAGAGGGAGGAGGGAAAGAGGGGAAGGGAGAGAGCAGGAACAAAAAAAGAATATAAAACCATATGTAGCCATACTGAGCCGACCGGGTAGGCACAGGGACCCTGACAGTATTCTATCAATGAACCCAATTCCCCAGATCCCAGACAGATCCCACCCCTGTTAGGTAAGGGTGATTACTCAAACAGACACACACATACCATGAAAGACAGAGAGAAATAGAAAGGCCCAGAATAAAGAGAGACAAAGAGAACTGACACAGATGCACAGGAGGACTGGAGGAACATGAATATTAAATATTATTCCAGAATCTTGATTTCATCTCACTAAATTCCATGATGGACACAATTAATTGTCCTTTCTTTTTTTACCAAAAGGTTGATTCTGTTCATCTGAAGTTAGCGTTTTCAATGGGATAAACATTTCATCACTCATCCAAGTGACTTCTTCAGTCTAACCTGACTGCAGCTTTCCCCAATCTTATAAACAATACATTTGCACAATAACTGAAACCAGCCCACTGAATAAACAATGGGCTGTGAGGTCTTGATGCATGCTCAATCATCCAGGTAAGTAAATCACAAAAAGTTGATTCTGCTCATCTGGATGTAGTGTTTTCAGTGGGAGAAACATTTTGTCACTCATTGGGGTCGATCGTGGCTCAAGAGTTGGGCGTTCGTCTTGTAATCGGAAGGTTGCCGGTTCGAGCCCCGGCTCCGGCAGTCTCGGTCGTTGTGTCCTTGGGCAAGACACTTCACCCATAGCCTACTGGTGGTGGTGAGAGGGCCCGGTGGCGCCAGTGTCCGGCAGCCTCACCTCTGTCAGTATGCCCCAGGGTTAGGACCAAGTAAAGCGCTATACAAATACAGACCATTTACCATCCAAGTGACTTCTTCAGGCTACGTCCACACTAATGCGTTTTCGTTTGAAAATGCATTGTTTTCGCTCCTTTTTGGCCTCCCGTCCACACTGAGACGACGTTTTCGCTCATGGAAAATGCAGCATTTTGAAAACGCATGCATTTGAAAACGGTGCTTTCGCGTCACAGTGACAGTGAAAACTGAGTCTTTCTAAAACAATGACGCATGTTAGTCATATGATGCAGACATGTGACCAATTAACTAAGATACCAGAGGGCATTATACAGCAGTTTTTTGTTTGCTCTCAATTTTGACAGCCCTATTAAAGATTAATATCAGTCTGTACATGCTCCAGATAGCTTTTCTTCAAATTCTTTAACTCTCACTCGCTTTTTCAACTTTGTACTTTTGTGTTACTCGCAGCAACAACTCCACCTCAATGTTAGTCCATTTAAAAAACTCGGTGCTTTCCTCAACATTTTTCAGCGACATTTCAAAGAGCCGGAAAGTAAATAAGAAGCAGTCAGAAATGAGGCAGGTCGAATCTTCTTGCATTTCACGCATGCGCAATACTGGAACGTAAGCATTTTCGGCTGTTTCAATGTGGACGCGCAACTCTGTGAAAATGACTTAAAACACTAGTGATAGGTTTGTAGCTTAAACCTATTCGCTGAAACGCTGAAGACAATTTAATTACACAGCAAAGCAAGACACAAGTAGGCAAACTTCTTGGTGTTACTCATCCATGAGTGAGGCCTGCCTGGAGCCAAGTGTCGTTCCACCCACTTGACCTCCGTCAGACTCTCGTCCGCTCCCCAGTAACATTGCTCTTTTATTGAGGTTACATGAATATACATAGGTTCATTAACATATGATGTCTACATACGCACAAAGACTACCTTGCCTGTCCATTGTGTGTGTGTGTGTGTGTGTGTGTGTGTGTGTGTGTGTGTGTGTGTGTGGGGTCAGAGTGTGACCCCATGAAGACTCCCCAAAGCTGGTGCCAGGAGTCTAGCAGTCCATCTAAACAAAAGGCTCTTACACTCAAACAGATATACGTGTGTTTGCTATACCATATATCAACAAGAGAAGATACGACCTCTCCTAGGAGGTGTGTGATCTATGCCAGAACAGTCTATAGAGCAGTGAAAGCACCCCCCTCTTCATGCTACACAGAGTTGTTACAGACCTCCTAGGATGAGACATTCTTTCAATCTACAACTGATTATCTACTTCTAAGCATATGTGAGTAAATATTTCTAAGCATAAATGACAATGAACAATACAAATCTAACAGCTAGTGTGGACGCGGAGCGTTTTCCAATGAAAACGCCGTTTTCAAATCTATCCGGGCTAGTGTGGCTGTACCCTCAGTCTCAGATGACTGCCGGTTTCCCCAACCTTAGTTCATTTGCATACTGACTGAAACTAGGAAACTAGGACCACTGAATGAACAACGGGCTGGGAGGTCAGTTCCTTGATCATTAGTATGCAAATTATCATGACTATTGATCAACATCCACTGATCAGAGCTCATTGATGAGCAACCACTGATCAATGGCCATGAGTACCATTCACATAGAGTTGGGGAATGGCTGCAATCACAGCAATATAAGATGGTGAAAGATGTATCCTTAGGCCCCTTCCTCGATTCAAAGATGGTCTTTCCCGTTTCACGAAAATGGCCTCCTTGTCTCCCCACTCAGACCAGCCGTCAGAACAGTTGAAACATATTTTTTCTAAACACAGCATCTCTGTGGCTTTTAAACCCCAAAACACACTGCGCCGAAAATTGGTCCACCCCAAGGATCGGGTCCCCCAACATAAACAGAGTACTATAGCGTACGCTGTTAAGTGTCAGGAGGATTGCCAGGATTTATACATCGGGAAAACCAAACAACCTCTGGTGAAGGGGATGGCACAACATTGAAGAGCTACCTCGTGAGCTCAGGACTCGGAAGTCTATTCACACCTACAGGCCAGTGGACACTTTCAATGATGAGGATGTACACATCCTGGACAGAGAAGCATGCTGGTTTGAGCGGGCAGTCAAGGAGGCCAGACCATCTGGTGCAACACTCCATCACTCTCCTTCTTGGTTCTGTGTGCTTTCACTGTTGAACAAATCCCCCAAAGAAACACCAGCAAAGAGATGTGTGTGCTACTCAAACTGTGGAGACACATTAAAGTTTTAGCGATTTTCCAGTTGTTAAGGTAATGATGGACAGTTATTTCTCTTTACTTAGCTTACTGGTTCTTGCCATAATATGAATTCTAACAGTTGTCAAATAGGGCTGTCAGCTGTGTACCAACCTGACTTTTGCACAACCCAACTGATGGTCCCAACCCCATTAAGAAGGCAAGAAATTCAACAAATGGACCCTGACAAGGAACACCTGTGAAGTGAAAACCATTTCAGGTGACTATGCCATGATGCTCACTGAGAAAAGGCCAAAGGTTTACAGTGCTGTCAATTAAACAAAGGGTGGCTACTTTGAGGAATCTAAAATATAAGACATATTTAGAGTTATTTATCCATTTCTTCTTTGCTACACAATTGCATCTATCTTGAGTCAAATATTTGATGTCTTCAGTATTTATCTACAATGTTGTCATGGTCCTGCGGCCATGACTCAGTAACTTTGTGTTTGTGTTCCTTATTGTTATTATTCTCTTTATTATTCTTGGGCTGTTTTGGGTTGGTTTGTGTTTTGGGATTTTAGATACTGGGTTTTGGGTTTGTGCTCCCTCTATTGGTCCCTGGTGTTAGTGTTCCCCTGTCTCGTCAGGTTAATCAGGTCCAGCTGTGTCTCCCACCTGTG
>NW_005189614.1:0-6611 GCF_000239375.1 Pundamilia nyererei
GGAAATATAAATAACTGCAACTTGAATCTTTACTGAAGCTCAGTGTTTGACACGGAGTTCAAACTCACTGCTGTAATAACTAATAATGATTAATATAATATTGTCCATATTATATTTACATTACCAAAGTGAGATGACTTTAGTCTCATGAACAACATATGTTTAAAAGTTTAGAACCAGTGGCTCTAACTGTTTCTCTTTTCATAACAAACATTATCGTTACATTATATAAAAAGAGTGGCTGAGAATCACTATTGATGTTGGCATTTTTTTCTTCCTAAAACTGGCATTGCCATCAGTATGGTGCACATTTTAGGACAACCTCAGGTCTCAGAAAAAGAGTCAGGTCTCAGGTCTCAGGTGTCAGGTATCAGGTAGATCAGCTGCCCAATCCACAGAGGCCCAGAGTTACTGTTAATATCAAAAATGTAATGCTGTCCTTTGAGATTTTAACATAACACTGAAGATTTAAACACTTTTAGATCAATTACACTGACAGAGCACTCCACAGCCTGCTAACATGGAAACTTTAAATAAAGACAGCAGCAGAAGGTTTCATAGTAGTGTCATTTGTTACACTACTATGAAAAAATTTGTTCTTTTCATTTAATAATAGATTCCACATTATTATCAACAGCTTCATTCACCCTGGTGAGAAACTAGTGAGGGAGACCCTCAGGACCAAGCCGGATTTCCTGGGTCCAGAGATTTGGAGAAACTTCTTCCCTTTCTTTCATCACAGCTGTCCTGTGCCAGATGTTCTGTTTACCGACTGAGACAGCCATCATTTGACACCAGGAAGATTGAAGCTCATCGCATTGATCAAGCAGGACTCATGATGTTCACCAGCAGCTCCCTCACAGGAAAATCTTAAGCACTCCTTCGTAGGCCTGACCCAGGAGATGGATAAACCCAGCAATGTTATAAATACTCAGATAATCCTCAGAGGCTCTGGATTTTTACATAAAGATATTATATTCAGTCCTGTAGAAAGTTATATATTTAATATGATCCTCTCTGGTTACTCTGGTATGATTGACTCTGAATTACTTTATGGTAAATAACACACTATTGGCAGAAAACTGTGAAAGAATTCCAGATCAGAAGTTTTTAGTTCAACATACAAGTGACGACCTTTGACTTTCATCAGGTTTTATTTAATTGAGTCAGAGAACATATCATGTGCTCTTCATGCAGCTGAGTACACTCAGTGTTTAAAACAGAAGCTGTGCAGGTCTGAGATCAGCAGCAGTCCTGTTAATGCTGATATATAGTGAAAGAGTTACAGGGATGATCAATCCTTTTGACTTTTTGTCTTTAAATGTATCAATAAAAACAGCTGCAGCTTTCACTGACAGCACATGTGGTACTTGAAGCTTTGTACTGTTTTCATCTGTTAATTTTGCAGTTAACATGTGAACATGTTGGATGATCTGTCTGCTGTCACTGGGTGGTGCTGAGGTCTGAATCTGAGGGCAGCTCCTGTAATCACAACGAGAACAGAATCGTCAAAACCTGAAATATAAAGTTTATCCCTCAAAATTGAAATAAAGCTGATCCTTCTCTGTCCTCACACTCAGGATCTGAAGTTCTATTCTTACATTTTTTCAGTTCTACAGTTCTGCATACAACAATCATTAATGCTTCAAATGATTTCTTTCAAAGGATGTAAGCTGTACTGAGTACTAAAAATTTGACTGTGAACAATACTTCATTAAGAATTACCCAGACTGTTTTCTTTAACCTGAATATTGGAAACAAACTTAGTAAGAAAAAAAAGTAAGTGCTAAGAAAGTCATCAGTGAAAAGAATTTAACGTAAATTTAAAGCTGACAAAAGGCAGTATTTGGTTTCAGTGCATAAATATTAGGCTTTGCTATTTTAATCCATAGTTAATGATAAATGAGAGGTTACTTAAGTGCAAGCTTCTTTTTTAAAAATGTGGTGTTACTGTCTTTACAGATGTGGCAAGAGACTGAAAACATGCTGTTGTTTGCACATATTTAATGATCAGCTCTGCACAGGAGCTGAAGCCTGTTGCTCTTACAGTATAATACTCATAATAAAAGTACAGTAATGGTAGTTAGTGACTGAGCAGCCTGGTGCTTTTCTTTAATCAGGCTAAATTCATTCACCTGCACGATTAGCTAAACAGACTTTACAAAACAATTTTTCCCTGAGATCCGAGTGCTCATGTTAGCTGGCTAGGTCTCAGGACCGAGCTAAGGACAGTAGTTACAGATTAGCTTACAAACACGTTTAACTTACCGAAAAAGTGCGGCAGGGCCTCGGGTCCTTCTGTCGGGTAGTCCAGTATACTGAAGAACACCTCAGGCTGTCAGGTTAAAACAGTTGGCCATGGTTTTGTAACGTCTATCTGCCATTCCCGAACAGAGTTTCTGAATGACTGCAGCTGCCAGTCAAAACTGTTATGATGACGTCACACCCCAATTTCACAGCAAATTTGTAGTAATTACAATCAAACTTATGAGAAAGGAGACCCCTTGAATATAAAGCAGCATAGTGAGAACTACTGTCGCTGTTGCGACGTCCATTCTTGCTACAGTCATTGGCTGGGACCTGACAACAGCGCCACGTGAAGGAGGCTTCTCTCTGTCTGATAGCTTGTGTTCTGACACCTGAGACCTGACTTTTGAGACCTGACACCTGAGACATGACAACTGACACCTGACACCTGATACCTGGTACTTGACACCTGCTACCTGACACCTGCTACCAGACACCTGACACCTGATACCTCACACCTGATACCTAAGACAACTTTCTGTCTGAGACCTGACAGCTTTTTTCCAGAGATCTGAGGATATCCTAAAATGTACACCGTGCATCAGACCCCAAAATTCAATGTGAGTCAAATTATGTCTTACTTTTCAGGATCCAGCCCACGGAAACCTTGAACCCTGATACAGGCCGCTGCCACACCTGTGATCCATGATGTGCACAGAAGAGCTCTGCAGGAGTCAAACACTAAATTAACCAACTAATTAAAAACGAACGAACGAACATTAATACTAGTCTGACTTTTTGATTGACTAATGATCTCTGGGAGGTGTGGGACAAAAACACTAAAGCAATTAGCACTCAGGATGGCAAAAGGGCTAGTACATAAACAACATTTGAAATTCTGCTCAAGGAACTGTCAGATCTTTACATATCAAATGTTTCGAGCTCTTGACATACGAGGTCTAGCAAGTTTGGCTGAGGGTATGAAGTGAATTCCAGCAGGGAAATCCCCAAGACCTGGCCTCTGTCCTCACCAGCATACAAATAATGCTGCTGAAACTGCTGCTGGAGGTTTCTTCCTGTTAAAAGGGAGTTTTTCCTTCCCACTGTCACCAAGCACCTGCTCATAGGGCTCATCTGATTGCATCTGTTGCAGTTTTCTGTTTTTTTGTGTGTTATTGTAGGGTCTTTACCTTATTTGGCACGATACAAATGAAACTGAATTGAACTCAGTGTGTCTTGATGCATGCTCAGTCATCCAGGTAAGAAAATCTCTAAAGGTTGATTCTGTTGATCTGGACGTATCGTTTTCAGCCCACTGAAGTGGGCTGGTTTCAATCATTATGCAAATGTACTGTTTATAAGATTGGGGAAACCTGCAGTCAGCTGTTACTGAAGAAGTCACTTGGATGAGTGACGAAACGTTTCTCCCACTGAAAACACTACGTCCAGATGAACAGAATCAACCTTTGGAGATGAACTCAGTGTGATTTCATACATGTTCACTAGTACTGGGCGTCTTGTAGGTTGAAGTATATGTTTGTCAGGAGCAATTTTACATGTTCCCAGCAAGCAAAGCCCCACGAGAAGGAATCGCTGACAGAGTGACGCAGGGTCCAAGTCATACCCAGACCTCCACCTACCATTGAGGGTCCCAGGCAGCCACTTTACACTGTGTATTCTTGATTATTTTCTTCATTCATTCTGTCTATCACATTCGTCTTTGGCTCTCAGCGAAGGCGGTCGCACTTTTTTTCTCCTCTCCTCCTCTCCCTTAGCTTCCCTGCTTAGCCTCTTATGTCCTTGTCTAGTCTTGTGTTTTTTGTATTACTTTTCCCTGGAACACTCTCTCACAGTCTGTTCTCTAAAACCTAAAAGAGGAATTATGGATTTGATCAACTGGTCCCTAAATGCAATTGACACCCTTTTCTCAACGAGAAGTCTGGGCTCAGGTGAGCCTGACTGCTGAAGATATCTACCTATTCGGAACCATGGTAACAGAGTTCTGGCGGCTCGGAGCTGGCTTGGCCCTGACTTATCGAAGAATTAAGGAAGCGGAACCGGCTGTTCAAACCCCCACAAGGCTGCCCGCTGGGATTGAAATGATGGGACGAGGCGTGAGTTTCGAAAAATAGGCTCATTGAGTGCAGCACGGATAAGATCTTGGAGAAGCTTACGGCTGCCGTGAATACTCAGAACAAGACCTCTGAGTGAAAAACTGGATTACATCTGGAGGGGCTAGCTCGAACAACACCTTTGAGCGCAAATTCGATCACATCTTGGAGAAGCTCACTGCGGTCGTGAGTTCTCAGAATCTGCTCTTTGAGCACAAGACTGACAACATCACGGAGCATAAGTTTGATACCATCATAGAAAGCTCGCAGCTCTCCAACAGGAGATTGAGTGTCTGACCAGTGTCAGACTGTTAGAGCAGCTTTGAAATTCATATGAGTTGTTCGCACTAAAGTAAAAACCATCATCACTTCATGCGGCTACCACTTCGGCGCCAGCTGTGATCTCAAGGCTGGAGCTGAACAACAACACCCTGATAACGACTGTGTTTAGACTGTTCCCCCCATTCCATGCAAGGCCACCTGGGTTGGCTGGAAGACTGTTTACTTAGCCTGGCAGGGCGAAGGACACTGTCTCAGCTGAACTCTGGACACGCCCACACACACATATACACTGATATGCACACTGATCCCCCCTCCCTTTCCAAAAGCCTTCGATGCTTGTGCCCTCCTGGGGAAGATGGCAGTCGACTGGACCAGCGCAGACATGCTGCAGGACCGGATGCGCTGCCTACACCGGCTCTCTCTTACCCTTTACCCGCCCCTGTTGCTTGTCTTGTGTTTCTATGGTGTATTGATAGTCATGTGCTTTTTGTACTGAGGTGTTTTTTCTGTTATCAAACTGTTCTTCCACCAGGAGCTCAGTCTGAGTGGAGTTTTTTTGTCCTCCTCTCACCTCATGTTATGTATTTTCGTTGTTATTTTCCTATCAGCCTACCTCTCTAACATGTCTCCCCAATATGATGTTTGTGTAAAGTTGGTCAGAAGGTTCCTTTGTAAGTTCCATTAGTGTGCTGCCTGCTGTAACCCTAATTTCCTTCGGGATTAATAAAGTATTCTGATTCTGATTCTGATTAATTTGTCAGTACTCAGTATAAGGCATTAAATAAGCCAAGACATCATGATGTCATGCTTGCCCCTTTTTCTGTTTATTTTTACTTCAGTTTTGCTTCTCTTGAGTGGTTCATGTTAAAATGATATATTGATGTTCTAGTACTCAGCTACTGCAATGCATCATTATTACTGTTTCAGGTCCAGCCTACCCACTCACTGTACACACTACAAGCCAGTATATTTCCATCAGGTTGGGATGTACAAAAAATGCAGACCAAGTGAACATGAGGTCACAATGAGTGGAGAATGAACAGCATAGTGTTGTTCATTAGAACAGAGGGCGATCATGTTTTAATTAAGGTTTCTAGCTTTTCCAGGAACTTTGTCCTATCTTGCCGGCACACACCCCTCACCTATTCTCCACAGAATCCACTAATAATCTATTTTCATGTGCTTAAGCCTTTGAGGGTTAAATACACTCGGCAGAGGGCATGCCAGGGTAATCCCACGAGGGAAGTGATTTGAGTGCTGCTACAGTTCTGCTCAGATGACATACACACAGCATTTCCTCTGGGATATTTTCCTTTTCTGTTTTTTGGTACCAGACAGCAGGATGTAGGAGGGACTCCACGGCAGATCCCCAAGAGACTCTAATAAAAATGGTGCCAGAAATTCCCACCGCTACCTGAGAATACATTAACATACATAAATGCACCTCAAGGGGTGGCAGGCTAAGTTTTTAAATTCAAACTAAAAATTGTGACAAATATTTTACCATTTTAGCTTCTACTGACAGTCCAAGTAGAGACTTGCTTTTTCTACACAACTCTAATGGAAATTGTTGTAAGCTTGGCCACAAGAACTGTGACCAATCTGCTCCATTTTAATAATACCACACACAAGGTCAAACAACGTCATTCTGTCTCATATTTACTAGTAGACAACAGTGTAAGTTAGCTTTGAGTTGCTAAGTGGCAACCAAGAAACCAAGAAAGGATTTAGAGTTTCTGTGAAGAGGAATGGACCAAAATCCTTTCTGAGATGTGTGAAAACCTGGCGAAGAAATGTCTTACTGCTTCCCTTCCACCAGTGGTTTCTCCACCAAGTGTTGTGTTTTTCCTTGGGGACCAAATACGCATTTCACTCAATGACATGCATTTTTTTCCTAGATTTTTGTTTGAATATCAAACAAACAGTCTCTTTCCATAAAATGAAACTAGCATAAAACATAAAAAAAGGGGG
>NW_005189615.1:0-1345 GCF_000239375.1 Pundamilia nyererei
CAACTCGAGCGGTGGACGCGAAACGCGTGTATGCACAAAATGCAACACAAAAACTCACGCGCGTGGCTTTTTTCGCGAGTCAAACGCCTGAAACGCGCGTTTTGGCGACGCAAATCTGCTTCCGAATTTTCGCGGGAGCCGCAATCGCGGGTCATCGTGCCTTTCCATTGACTTTACATGTAAGCCTGACGCTCTGCCTGCCTCTATCGCGTTCAGTGTGAACACACCGTTAGAGTTCTTCCATTTAGCACAATGGATATGATATTTACCCAATAGTATGATGATGTTAATAATGTCAGAGACATCCAAAGCTAGATGTTCCATATAAAAAATAATATGATATAGTTCAAATGGTGGCACATCATGAATTTTTAAAGAAATCCAATTTATTATATCACACCAAAAACGTTGTGTGATAGGGCATGTAAAAAAAGGATGTTCTAAGGTTTCATTTTCGACAGTACAAAAGGAACACTGATCCACCTCAAAGCCAAATCTCTTTTTTAGAGATTCTGCCACAGGATAATTTTATTTATGATTTTAAAGTGTGTTTCTTTAAATTTAGGTAGAATAGGCCATTTCATAAATTTCGAGTAAGCTTTATCTAATATATTTGAAGTAATTAAACTTGAACCATTCCAAGTAACCATTCTATCATAACTATGGAATATTTTATCTTTAAAGAGACTAATTAAGTGTGCCTATGCCAAAAGGCACACTTATTACTATTGCTCGGATTTATTATTCTTATTCTTATTCTTATTCTTATTAAGTGTGCCTATGCCAAAAGGTACACTTATTACTATTGCTCGGATTTATTAAGTGTGCCTATGCCAAAAGGCACACTTATTACTATTGCTCGGATTTATTCTTCTTATTATTATTATTATTATTAAGTGTGCCTATACCAAAAGGCATACTTATTACTATTGCTCGGATTTATTATTCTTATTCTTATTATTAAGTGTGCCTATGCCAAAAGGCACACTTATTACTATTGCTCGGATTTATTATTCTTATTATTCTTATTATTATTTTCCTTTTTCAGCCTGAAATTTTCGCGCGTAACTCATCCCACAGTTTTGACACAAGCTATATCATTTTGTGCGGCTGGATCAGGAATAGTGTGCTATGACTTTTGGTGTTTATTACTTCTATAGTTTTTTATATTTTAATGCAAGTTTTTGCCCATTGAAATGAATGGGAAGTAAAGTGAAACCTAGGTGAAACTTAATTTTTGGTGTGTTGGCTCACTCTAGTGGTATGTCCCAGTATTTGGATTACCATAATGACGACAATATCAACGGCGCGCACAGCGTCGGTGCTTTCAGGAACCATTGGAATT
>NW_005189615.1:4128-6610 GCF_000239375.1 Pundamilia nyererei
ATAGGCACACTTAAAATTTCTTCAGAAATTTTCGCTTTCTAGTAATAAATTTATTATTGCACTTTTTATCAACCAGAGGACATTGTCCTAACAATAAATTTGACATATGCCCAATTACTTTATCTAACTCTTCAATTCTCTTCAAGTTTATCTTCCATATGTTGCCTAAAAGACTCGTCAATAATTGTACTACATGGCCTAATTATTTCAAAAAATGTTTGACAATCATCGATTGAAAAGTTAGATTCATATAATTTCTTATAGAAATGTTCTATTTCCTCATTTATTTTTTCTTGGCTATCAATGCTAAGATTATTAACAAGTAGTTTATTGATTTTCTTTTTTGTTTGTCTTAGTTTTTCTAGGCCAAAGAAATAAAAAGTATTTTTTTTCACCTTGCTCCT
The DNA here is from genome assembly GCF_000239375.1 of Pundamilia nyererei. Classification (NCBI taxonomy): domain Eukaryota; kingdom Metazoa; phylum Chordata; class Actinopteri; order Cichliformes; family Cichlidae; genus Pundamilia; species Pundamilia nyererei. The sequence goes on from NW_005189615.1 coordinate 4,533, forward strand.
TTTGCTTTTTCCAAATATAAGCTATCCAATTAGTTTTGAAGATTATTTAGTTTGATTTGTTCTTCTACAGATGAGTCTGCTTTTTGACTTTTTCTATGTTTTTTTTCTATTCATATCATTAATAATATAATGTTGTATCTTTTTTTTTTTTACTTTTGAGATGCCTTTACTTATTTTTATAGCAACTTCTTTGATTTTAAATTTAAACCATTCCCATTTACTCAAGGGAGACATTTCCAATAGATTAATTTTGTTTAACAAGTTTTTTGTTTCATTGCAAAATTCCTCATTGTCTAGAAGGCTACTATTAAACTTCCACAAATAGTTAGGGATATTCTTAACCCCACCTGGTTGAAAATAAATAGCACAGTGATCAGTCAGGGGTAATGCTGATATTTCACATTTAAGGACCTCATTTATCAGGTTAGTAGAGATTAACCAAAAGTCTAACTTTGAACATTGACCATTATTAGCCGAATTGTACCATGTGAATTGTTTGGCATTGGGATTTCTCATTCTCCAAAAATCAATTAGATTTCCTTTAGTAATGAATTCAGTCTCCTCATAAAAATGGCTATTTCTTCTTGGAGGAAGGCAATCCAAATAGATGTCAGGGACCAAATTAAAGTCTCCTCTAACTATAACTTTATCAGTATTATAGGTCACTTTCCAACATCTTATTCAAGGAGGAGTAAAGTTGTTTGTTCTGTGCTCTTTTGTTATAACACAAATCAAAATATATTTAACATCATTGAACTCAATCACCATCATCAGCCAGTGTCCATTATTGTCACTATTATGGTTAATTACAATTCCCGAAAACCTGTTGAACAGGATCATCACACCAGCTGAATGTGTAGTCCCATGGCTGAAGAAAACATAATCTCCCCATTGTTTCCAAAAAAGTTTTTCCGCCTCCCCTGAATGAGTCTATTGCAAAAAAAATAACATTGCTCTTCTGCTCTTTGCAAAAAAGAAAAGTTGCCTTACGCTTTGCATTGTTCTTTAAACCCCTAACTTTCAAAGAAAAAAAGGATATTCGCTAAATAATAAGAGTGCACGAAGAGAGTGGTGCGCAGGAATGAGCAGCAAATGTGATCCCAACAAAATTCAACATTAGCATTTATTGCAGCAACCCTTAAGGTGTCCGAACATTCGTAGAACACGTCAATTAGTAACAGTACCTGAAATGGACCAATGTTACAAAGGATGTTCAGATAGGATCCACCCGACGGTTGTCAATCAGTGCGTAACCTTCCTTCAGAAACGCTCTTTTTCCCTTCTTCCTGGCCTCCTGAACCATTGGCCACAGCTTAGAACGAGCCTCCCTGTCTTCTTTGGAGAAATCTTCTCTGAATTGAATATGCATTTCATTACACACTCGGGCTTCCTTCAGTTTTTTCCAAACTTCATCCTGAACGGTTCTCATCCCAAATTGGATGATGATTGCCCTTGCCCTTGCCCTTAGAGGCTGCCGCGGTGTTGGGTTTACCCAGGCATAGTGACTGTATCCACTGTGTCTCACAGTCGGTTCACTGATAGAGGCAATTTCCCTTGTGTTTTCACCATCCTTCTCTGGTAGTCCAGTCAGTCTCAGGTTCCATCTCCTTTTGTATCGAGCGTGTTCCTCCACTGCTTTATTAAGCGCGTTTTCTTTTTGGAGCTTTTCAATTGTTTCCTTAAGCAAGAAATTTCTTGTTTGTTTTCTCTTGTGGCTGTAGTATTAGCCTCGATGCGCTTGTCAAATGTTTTTAACAGTTCAGTTTGTTCATCCACTTTTCCAGTCAGAACCTGGACTACTGCAATTCATTATTATCAGGATGTCCAAAAAACTCACTAAAAAGCCTTCAGCTAATCCAAAATGCTGCAGCAAGAGTACTGACAGGGACTAGAGAGAGCATATTTCTCCTGTTTTGGCTTCCCTTCATTGGCTTCCTGTTAAATCCAGAATTGAATTCAAAATCCTGCTCCTCACATATAAGGTCTTAAATAATCAGGCCCCATCTTATCTTAATGTCCTTGTAGTACCATATCACCCTATTAGAGCACTTCGCTCTCGCTCTGCAGGCCTACTTGTT
>NW_005189616.1:0-1268 GCF_000239375.1 Pundamilia nyererei
CCGGACAAGCTGGAGGAGGTGGCTGGGGAGAGGGAGGTCTGGGCCTCTTTGCTTAGGCTGCTGCCCCCGCGACCCGACCCCGGACAAAGCGGATGACGATGGATGGATGGATGGAACAACAACTAATCTTTTGAGGGAACTTCAGCTTTTTGAAGCTGGCCGTTTTGCGTTTCCAATATTTCTGCTAAAGTTATTACTTTTCTGCTGAATTATACTATTTCAGCTCCTATGTTGCATTTCTACTATGTGTTACTATTATACTACTGTATGTTAAGTTTTACTCTTACAACATTTTTCCAAGTTTGTTGGTTTGTGCTACATATCAACATTTCTGCTGTATTATAGCACTTCTGCCATGTTGTACTATTTCGGCCAAGTTACTATGTTTCTGCTGAGTTACAACATTTCTGCTTTTTTCTCCTTTGATATAGTATTTATGCAAACGCTTTATGTTTCTTCTTAAGTTTCTGCAAAGTTATTATATTTTGGCTCAGTTGTTATTCATCTACAAATTTATTACAATTTCAACAACTTTTCTGATACTGACTTCAACTTCTTCAGCTATTTTCAGCTTTTTCAGCAGTTTTCAGCAGACAGCTTCAGCTTTACAGCATTCACACTGCATTTTCGCAGGAAATGCAAATTTTTCTAGTTAATTTATTATTAACAATAATATAAAATTATGCACAAAAGGAATTACTAATGTTTAAAAAAGTGGTTTTATTTATATATGTTTATATATAAATATTTACAGTGGCCCCTCGAGACAAAGCACGCACAAACTCCAAAACACATTTCTAGCATTAACTGAACTTCCAAAACAGAGCTACCTCACTTAAATTACACAATTGAAAACATATGTGTATGATTTGTATATTTATACACAAGCACTCATATATATTCAAATAATTTTAAAAAAAGTTAATTTACCTGTTACTACCACACACCAAATCCTGTCGTAGCCACTAGGTAACAAAAGCTCAACACTGCACCTAGCATCCTGGAGCACTTCTGTTGTGTTTTGTACATGTTTTGGAGTTTGTACGTGCTTTGTCTCCAGGGTCCACCTTAAATATACTTTTATTTATTCACTCCACATAAAATGTAACAAATAAATCATATGCAATTTCAGAAAAAAAAAAAAAAAAAAAGGTCTGGCAACAGGGATTACTACACCATAGCCCGATCCAACCTGAAGAGAGGCATCAGAGAGGCAAAGGGGGACTATAGGAGGAGGATTGAGGACCATCTGAAGAGTAATACCAGCC
>NW_005189616.1:2892-4233 GCF_000239375.1 Pundamilia nyererei
TTTACTGTTACATCTTATTAGTATTTTAAGTATTCTATTTTATTTATTGAATTTTATTGTTTTATTTATATTTTGATATTGCTAGGGATGATGCAATGATCGGGGACCATTCTTCATTTCGTTGTTCTCGTGACAATGACAATAAAGTTTCTGATTCTGATTCTGATAATACAATAATACAATCATATAATAATACAAAAACCAACTAGTCACAGTTTAGCTTTTAACTATTTACATTTTCAACTTTTTCCTTTTAAACAAATTTAAAGTGAAACAACACAAAACACTGCAAATCACAACACAATTAAATACAAATTAAAATATGAAAACAAAAAGAAGATGCATATTCTCTGTCATATGGGCCCGCATGAATAAACTTTCTGAATCCTTTGTCATCCACAACTGAAAATAGACCTGGAAAAGCTTATTCACGCCTTTGTGATCTCTAGGCTGGACTACTGCTACTCCCTTTATTTCGGTCTTCATTCTGCCCTTCTTCATACACTGCAAACTGTTCAAAATGCGGTGGCACGCCTTCTGACCGGAACTGGAAGGTTTGCCTCTATTACCCCTGTTCTAGCTGACCTGCACTGGCTACCCATTAAATGCCGCATCCAATTTAAAATACTGCTGCTTACTTTTAAAATTATCAACAACACAGCCCCGAGCTACCTTATCGAACTCCTTAGATCGTACATTCCCGCTAGAGCACTAAGATCATCTGCTCAGTTACTCCTGGTGCAGCCAAGATCTCGGCTGAAGTCTAGAGGTGACCGTGTGTTTGCCTTGGCTGCACCAGATTTATGGAAGAACCTTCTTATTGCTATCCGCATGTCTGATTCTATCCAATCACTTAAATCACGGTTAAAAACCTATTTATTTAACCTTGTCTTTCCTGCTCGTTAAACCCCTGTTAATCCCTAGACTTACTGTATTTTACCTTTTATATACTTTTTTTTTATGGTTTTGTGCTTTTTTACTTGATATTCATTTTATGTTATTCCTGTGTATTAGTGACACTGACCTGTTAGCAAACTTGGTACTTTGCTATGGTCCTATAATATTTATAATATTTATGTCTTATTTTCTGTCTTTTATGTGAAGCACTTTGGTATGCTGTTGGTTTTTAAAAGCCGGTTAATTGTTTGAAATTGTTCAGGATGCAAAAGCCAAGGTGATGCCCTGCAGGTGAAGGGCATCACCTTGTTGTGCAAGTTTAAAACAATGAGAGTGGGTGTTGTGATATTTTGATACCATGGTAGCATTTGCTGAGTATTGTTTTTGATGATATTATACAAAGGACCCTGTTTCTGCAATGCCCTTTGTTTGAACCTCATCTCC
>NW_005189616.1:4872-6602 GCF_000239375.1 Pundamilia nyererei
CAGACATAGGGGGAACTTCCTTATATGGTTGTAACTTGAAACTTGTTGACACACGAACCCTTCTGCCTACAAAAACTGCTGCACAAAGAATAAACTTTGAGTTAGTTTGGGATGACAATCTAGAACAGTCTCCGCGTCTTTTTGTTCTTCCAAACTGCTCCCGGTATACCCCGGCCGGTACCGTAATTAACCGTTGATCATACTTGAGAATATTTTAATTGTAATAGGTTAAAGGATGAACTCTGATGATGAAAGCCCACGCCTCAGAGAAACCCGGAATGGAGTTTCTTACAGTGGGGCACGCAGTTGCTGAGCTCCGGTGTAACTGGCCAAGATAGGCCTAAGGGTCCGCTGTTGCTGGCTGCTTCAGAAAATAGGTGAGACCCTGCTCGACTGGTACATCTGCGGGGCTTTTACCTTCTCGAGGAATTACAAAAACGCTTTTGCAATCCTGAACAAGACGGAGCGGGTCTGTGCGACTGGTTTTAGAAGTATGACTGCAGCGTTTATTTTCTAAAGGGCTGAATGTTATTTGCGACCATCTGTGGTGTTAAAAAATACTCTGAAACCACGAAATCCCTTACGGAAGAAATTCCCCCGTTTGTAAATAAATCAAAAGCTTGCATCGCTGCATGCTGTGACATCAGAATCACAAAATGAGTGTGATTAAAACAATTAGTTTGAAAGAGCGATACTGGCTGCTTTGGGGGAAAAGGTGACATCGTGTGCAACGTGTTTTAGAAGTAGCCCAATAGCGTTTATTTTCTAAAGGGGCTGAATGTTATTTGCGACCATTTACTGTGTTAAAAAACTATAGCTGGCTCTGTCTCCCTCTTAGTTCAACATTCTGAAATCCCGATTTTTAAATAAAATGATCGCATCAACCCGTGAAAGAAACCCCAGTAGATGCGTAAAAACTAGTTACATTAAAACTAGTGGTTTGATTAAATGAAACGCTTGTGAACAGGCTGAAATTACCCGTACAGAAGAAATTCCCACTTGTGCCGTTTTTAAAATAAAATGCTTGCATTGCTGCATGAGGAGACACAGTGACGGTCCTAACCTGTTTGGCGCCCTGGGCGAACACTCCCTCTGATGATTATGTATCCTGAATGATAATGGCAGCTCAGGATACATGACCTGCCATTATCCAATGACACATCTGCTTACCTGTATCTTTTGCTCATTTCTCCTCCTCTTCTTTTCTCTTTTTTCTAAACTGAGCACCTGATGGCTTTAAACTTTTCTTGTCCATCTTCAATTGGCTTCAATTTTGCACTCCAGTATGAACACCCATCCCCCAACTCGAGGATCACCACAACATAACCTAATAAACCTACGCCTTAGTTCACAGATTTGCTTTGTTTAGGGTTTATTTCTGGGATTTCACACAAGCCGGGATTTAAATCATGAATCCATAATGGACTTGGATTTACAATATTATGAATGAAATGTGCTGTACTTGGAAGCAGGGCAAACCGTCTGTGTCGTCCGTATCAAAAACCGCTACTGGCTATAGCCCTGCCCTGCTGCATCACTGACAACTTGTTAGGTGGCTCTTCCACCTGTGAGCAGCTCTCAGGAGGGAGAGCAGATAGTTTTTGAGCTTAACTGAACAGCAACAACTCCACAAACCAGAGATGGCAGAGTTAATTTTAAAGTTTTTTTCTTTGCTTTTTTTGTCATCGTGTATCTTGATTATTTTGAATTTATTAGACAATAGAATAAAA
>NW_005189617.1:0-1531 GCF_000239375.1 Pundamilia nyererei
TGTACATCGTAGCTTTACCAGAATAGATTACTTTGTTACAGATTCTAGACTATTACCCAGTATTATCAGCTCTGCTTATCATCAAATCTTGATTTCTGACCATGCCCCACTTACCATGAAAATAGATTTTAATTTAAAGCCTCCAATTTTCAATTGGAAATTCCATTCTACCCTTCTGTCAAACAAAAACTTCTTAAAACATAACGACAACGGTGAGGTCTCTGATTCCACTCTTTGGGAATCTTTTAAGGCAGTATTGCGTGGCAAGATCATCTCCTTTCAAACATTTTCGAAAAGAACTAGATTAAATCGTCTGTCCCAAATTGAGTCTGAATTATCAACATTAGAGGAGGCACTTCGCCAATCTGATACTGAGGACATATCTAATGCTAATCTAAAACTAAAACTCGAATACAATCATATTTTGGGAACCCAAGTCGGTAGCGATATTATTAAATTGAAACAAAGACACTTTGAGTTGGGAGATAAACCCCATAAATTACTTGCCAGACAATTAAAAGATGTGCAAGCCTATCGCACCATACACAAAATTGCCTCCTCTACCGGTGAATTAATTACTGATCCTAAGCTGATTAACGACAGATTTGTTGAGTTTTTCAGCACACTGTACTCTTCTAAATCAAACACCACTGACTCTGAGCTTTTTAGCTTTCTTAACTCTCTGAGTATTCCAACCCTTACAGAGACTACAACGAAGCATCTTGTAAATGGTGACGCGCTCCCACAATGCATTGCGGCGTGACGTCAACTCCAAAGCCCTATAGGCTGTGCGAAATGTTACACTTATAGTATAGCATGTGTAAGTCTGTAACACCAAATCAAACTTGCATGTCAATTTTTCAATTTACCAAAATGGAAATGAGGTTTTATGGTTCACGCAAACTATGTTTATGCTATTACAAATATATATGTTTTTACCTTTTTATATATTTTCTTTGTGGCAAAAATGCTGACAAAATATACCTACACTAAATGTGTGTAGAAAAATATTGCTAAGCGCACCATGGACTAACTCTTCTCTACTGACCTTAATAAACTGTAGTTTCACGAGATCAGACAGCTGCTTCTCATCTGAATCATACAGGTTGTTTTTACTCAGGTCTAGATGTGTCCGGTGAGAAGGGTTGGCCTTCAGAGCAGAGACCAGAGTAGCACAGCTGATATTTGACAAATTACAGCTCTCCAATCTGAATAAAGCAAGCAGATAAAATCACTGATAATTCATTCAGATGATTTCACGTTTTAAATGCGCAGCTCAGGATTACTGCAATCAAAAAATCAATCAGCTTCTGTGAAATGAGTAGTGACTATTCATTCTGTTATCGTGGATCATAATCATCTCAGCTACACACATGCAAAGGTCAGCATGACATTCAAACACATATTCATATCAACAGACATCATGCTGGTGACCTCTGTCAAGTCTCTTACAGGATTACACGATCAGTATGATATAAATATGTTAAACATATAAAAATATGTGTTTTAATGTCGCTTTCTTTGTGTGTGT
>NW_005189617.1:2131-4051 GCF_000239375.1 Pundamilia nyererei
GAATCTTGCAGATTGTTGTCACTCAGGTCTAGATGTTTCAAGTGAGAGGGGTTGGACTTCAAAGCAGAGACTAGAGCAGCACAGCTGATCTCTGACAACCTGCAGTTTTTCAATATGAATAAAGGAAAAAAACAGATAAAGTCATTAATAATTCAAATAGCTGCTTATTATTTCATTTCCATGACCATTGATGACCTATATTGGACAGCAATAGACTCCTTTGTAAGGAGATTAATTTAATTCACAAGTCAAACAACTGAGATATCTCCAGAAATAAAAGCAATCCCATTGAAATAACCTTAGAGTCTGCAGTCTACAGTTTGAACTCTCCAGAGCAGCACATAGCTGCTTCAATGCTGAATCCTTCAGGTGGTTTCCACTCAGATCCAGCTCTGTCAGATAGGAAGGGCTGGACTTCAGAGCTGAGGCCACAATTTCATAGTGAGTTGTTGAGAGCCAACAGTTAGAAAGTCTGTAATGGCAAAAATATTAGAAAACATTATTATAAATAGGACATTTTATATTAATTTTGTACATTTGAGTTGGAGTCTTGCTGTTTGGCATTTTGTTATTCATATCAGTGGTTCATCAGTTCCACTTGGAAAGATGATCTCTTTGCCTGCTGTCAAGCAGTAAAGAAATTAAACCAAACATTTGACAGTATCAGATCTGAACCTGATTAAATATGATAACAATTAAATATGTGGATGTGGACTTTTAATATCTAAAAACATTCATGATAAATCCTGAATCTGGTTCTACAAGAGTTTTTTTTCCTGTTCCAAGGGTGTTTTTCCTTCCTAATGTTGCCAAATCCTTGCTCATAGGGGGTCGTCTGCTAGTTAGGGCTTTCTCTGTATTATTTTAGTGTCTTGACCTTAAAATGTAAAGTGCCTTGAGACAACTGTAAATAACCTGCTGCTCCTGCACATTAAAAATCCAATTTAGGTGGTTCAGCATCTGATTAAAATGACTGTTGAATGCCTCCTAGGTGAGGTGATGTCCAACTGGAAGGAAGCTTTAAAAGAGAGCATTGGGAGGATAAGCATAAGCACAATTATTATCACATCTGGGCTCACCGAAACTTTCTGCAATTCCTCACAGCTGGAATCAATCTCCGCTGTCCCTCGGGTGATGTGTTGTATTTCCCAAGGTCCAACTCATCCAGAACCCCTTCGGACATCTCCAGCATGTAGGCCAGGCCTGAGCAGTGGATCTCAGAGAGTTTCTGCTTTGATCTGTTTTCTGACTTCAGGTACTCTTGGATCTCCTGATGCACTGAGAGGTCATTCATCTCCATCAGACAGTGGAAAATGTTTATGCTCCTGTCAGGAGAGATTTCATAACTATTCATTTTTTTGAGGTTCTTGATGACTCTCTGGGAGATTTCTGGTTTGTTCTCTGTCTGACCCAAGAGGCCTCGTAGCAGTGTCTGGATGGACTCCAGAGAGAGGCCATGAAGGAAACGAACAAAGAGGTCAAGGTGGCCATTTTTACTTTGGAGGGATTTTTCCATGATTCTCCAGAGAAACACATCCAAAGAGGAGCTTTTCATGTCATCATCATTATAATCATCACTGAATAAATGAGGAAAAATATTTATCAGGAAGTCCTCCACCACCTGTGTCTTCCTTTCAGTGTGACAGTGGAACATGTAGACAGTAGCCAGAAACTCCTGAATGCTCAGATGAACAAAGGAGTAGACCGGTTTCTGGAAGATCACACACTCTCTTTTGAAGATCTCTGTACAAACACCTGAGTACACTAAGGTCTCTGTGACATCCAGACCGCACAGTTCCAGGTCTTCTTGGTAGAACAGGATGTTTCCTTTCTCCAGATGTTCAAAGGCCAGCCTCCCCAACTTCAGGAGAACTTCCCTGTCAGCCTGCATCAGCTCCTGTGGACTCGTCTCATGTCCCT
>NW_005189617.1:4982-6600 GCF_000239375.1 Pundamilia nyererei
TTCCTTCAGTCACACGTTCACATCTCCTCCTCAGACTGATCTTATGTTCATCTAATACCTCCTGCAGGACAGCATCTGCTAAATGAAACAATAATCATTGGCCTCATTAACTAATATTTGCATGCACAATTTACACATTTGCATTTGTATTCTTACCCTTCGAAAAAATAAAGTGTTCCCATGCAAAATCAGCATGCCAGATTCATGAAACATGATTACTGGCCTCTTTTGTTCTTACCACTGTGCATTTGTTAGTACATCAGAGTTGCTCAGAAACAACAGACTAACACAATACAAGAAAAAGAAGAAAAAAGAAGGGTAAGAACCACGAACCCTAATCTATCAATCCCATGTGAGAAGCTCAATGCAGTGGAAAAAAAGAGTGTAGTGTTAAATTTATATTGTCGACATATGACTGGGTGCGTTTTGTTCTTATAGTTTATATAAATAAAGGGATCACAAGCAAGGACATCAGGTAAAGACAGCATTACAACTGATGTAGGGAGTGGTCAGAGGGAAGTGCAAACAAATTCCGGTACAAAAATATTGATAAATCATGGGGTTTTTTTTTTGTGATTTGTGTGTATGCATTGAGACCCAGCCTAACAAAATATAGTGAAAGAAAACAAATATCACAATAAGAAGTCCATTTTTCAGAAATGAGACCATCAGCAGATATATGTTAAGTCTTACTTTATACACTGCTGCTCTTACCGGTAGTCTGGAGTTCAGCTCCGGTTCTGGGTCCACTGATGTCCAAGGAATTCAGACAAAGAATTGTAGATTTGTAGAATTGTACACAGGTTGGTAAGTTTTTTAGAACCATTTCTAATTAAATCATCAGTTCAAACAATTGTACATAGGTACAAGTTATTTGGATATGTCACTATTTTTCCATGGTTTGGAAGAAGACCGGAACTGTCATCCTCAGATGAGAGAAAATTATAGGGTATTCCTGCCTGCCATGAACTGGTTTACTGTCCCCTGAGAACCAAATTTTACACCGTCATTGAGTGAGAGAGTCATAACCTTCTCTAAAATCTAGGTTGGTACGCAAAACAAAACTAGAATTAAATGAGATAATTAATAAAAAAAACAAAATTCTTAGTACAAAGTCTACGCTTACAAAATTATGAACATGGCATTAAATCCAGTCAATTTCTAGTGAACCAACTAAAAATAAATAAAGAAAAAACAACTTGAACAGCTGTTCAAGATTCATCTGGGAACACAATATTATACAACATTTTCAGGGATTTCTATAAAACATTCTATTCACCACAAATAAATCCATCTAAAAACGAAATTGATCCGTTTTTGGACAATATAGCTCTTCCAAAATTATTTGACACTCAAGCAATGGCACTGGATATGTATGCCCAATAATAAGGCTCCAGGTCCAGACAGCTTCCCTGTAGAATTCTACAAAGAATTCTGGACGATTCTAGCACCAATTCTTTACAGAGCGTTGTTGGAAATCAAAGAAAAGGGCAGACTTCCATTGAATATGAATTCTGCAGACATTAATCTCCTGCTAAAACCAGGCAAAGACCCTGTATATCCCTCAAGCTATCGTCCAATATCCCTTATAAATGTAGACCTTAAAATAATCTGCAAA
>NW_005189618.1:0-6598 GCF_000239375.1 Pundamilia nyererei
CCAAACGACCTGAGTCTCCGCAGCAGGTACAGCCTGCTCTGCCCTTTCCTGTAGAGGGCGTCTGAGTTATGAGTCCAGTCTGTTGTTCAGATGAACACCAAACCTGAACTGTGACTTTGATAAACATGATTCACTTATTACAAGTCTAACACCTGATGAGACCTGTTGAAACTTGGAATGACATTCACATGATCAAATATGCCAGAGAGCTAGTGCATAAGACCAAATTTATTTTCACTTTCATTAACATGGCAGGATAAATTACAACACCTTATGAATTCTATGAAAACTGTGCAACAAATTGCTACCGAGAGTCACACCAGACCTTTGCGTTTTATCAATGCTGTAGGAGACGTATTCTTTCATTTCTACCACAGTTCAGCATAACAAACAGAATCAACATTGCACATAGTACACAGCGTACTTCAGTAATTTGATTGGCACAGTCAAATACTGTCATGTTACAATTAATCAATGTGTCCAAATGTTACCCAGAGTTGTCCTTATTATAAGCAATGTGCAAAGAGCTACAACAATCCAATACAGATAAAGCCTAATGAGAAAGAGAAATTTTTATTTTAAAAAAAAGAAACAAAAAAAAGGGGAGTGTGCAAATTAAACACGAAAATCTGTAAGACAGAACAAAGTAAAGCATCTTTCAGCTCAACAGAAACAACATGCATGACAGCAACACTTCCAGACCAAACTAGATTGATCTGTCAAACTACTGGCTCTGTGCTCCAATCACTCTGTTTGGGTTGGCAGCAAGCTTGAGGTCGTGTTGAGACTCTGACGCTTTCCGTTTACTCTGCAGTAAACCGTGCAAGAGTTCAGTCCGAGAACACGAAGTGAAAAACTTTGAAAGCAGCTGCAATCGGTTCCTTGTAGCGCCTACTGTGACAGTTTGCTATCACACGTGTCCTGAGTGTAACTCGACTCCAGTCGTACTTATGGCGGTGTTCCTCTGGGCTTTACTCCAGGCCCAGGGAGAAATTAATGCCGTGAACGATACCAATGATGATGGGTTGCCAAGCAACCAAGTATCTGAGCCAGTCGAGAAGCTGCCCGTAAAGGACATGCGTCTTCTCCCAGCTGGAAATTGAGGAATTAAGGACAAAAATCATGTTTTCTAGACAAATTTCAGGGGTGCACTGTACTGATAAAGAACAGTGAAATCAAATAAGTAAAAGCACATTATGTTGAATGTTACAAGGACAATGTTAATAGTTTATGCTTTTTCAGTTATTTGGAGATGACTTAGAAATCACTGCTGAATGTCACAGTTGCTCCAAAAAAGCCGTCAAAGGCAGATTCCAGTGTAAACGCTGTCTCCACATGGAAAACTGGACTGATGCACCTCCTGCTGTCAGACCTGCAGGGTTTAGACCTGTGCTGTTCTCTTCTGTCTTATACTGAACACAAACTATTTTTTTGGACTGGCACAAATAATTTGTGTGCCTTCTTATTTGATGCAGCACACCTGATTGTTCTGTAAATAGATTTAAATGGTTATATAAAAAACGCCTGAGGCCTTGGCTGCATTTTTAGGTAAATAGTACCTGATAACTTTGTTGTTTGCAAAACTTGTGCATAATTTTTAGAAATGTACAATTTCTTTTTGCATTTCAAGTTATTAAAATGATGTTTGTGGGTTTTACAGAAAAAAATAGAACTTTTTTCTACTCGGATTTTGAATTTTTTGTGTGAATTTAGATCAATTGTGCTAATATAGTATGTCAAAATGAAAAAATTATTCAAATTTCAGATATTTGAGGTTGTGCTGAAAATAATGATACCAAACAACGAGTGGACAGAAACCATCACCAGTACAGTTTGATGGTGAAGTAAAGAGGAACCACCCACATTTGGACCAGAATCACCAGCTGTTGAGGACAGAGACAGTCCGTATTCAGTATCAGACTCTTAAGCCTTCTGCATACTGATGATGGCACGATACCACTTTTTTATGTCCGATACCGATATCAGAAATTTGGATATCTGCCGATACTGATATGAATCCGATATAGTGTATTTTTTAATCAATAAAACTGTTTATTTAATATCTGTGATGTAAGGTGGAGCTTGAGTGACGGCAGCCTTTCCAAGTAGCTCTGCAACACCGCCCCTTTTCTTAACTTTTAACTTTTTTTTAGACTAGGCTTTCAAACTTTATTTCACCTTCCACTAGTTACTCTACTTCTACCTCTTAGATATAGCGATACGAGATGGATAATGCACTTTTTAAAACTTCTGGAACCAGCTCCTTCATCTATTCGAGAGCGGAGCTGCTGGCACTAAGAACAAAGGCGCAGACCGGTGTTGTGCCAAAAAGCGATTGTCTGCCAAAAACTGATTGCTCGTATTTAAACTGCTATAAGTAAGTTGTTGGGCTATAATATGTGAAACATATGTCAAATGCATCCCTCATGGATGACATAAAGTCATCTTGAGCCACAAACAACATTCGTGTAACAAGGTAGAAGGCGCAATCAGTTTTTTGCAGCGACTTTTATATAACCTTTATTTATGCCATTAAAAAATCTCATTAACATTAAAAATGTCTTTTGTAAGAGTAAGTTGGCAAGGAGGACAGCAGAAATGGCAGCAAATATTACAATAATTCTGTAAAAATATTTTAAGTGGGGATAAAGGACCGGATTGGTTATAATGTAAGTACAATAAGACAGAGTTGTAAAGATACTTGAAAAAACAGATAATTTTTTATAACCCCTTTGTAAACCCTGTCCACCAAAGTCTATTTACCAACATACGTAAAGATATTACACATAAAAAATACACGGAAACATTGGAAATCAGTTTTTGGCACAACACTGGCATGCAACACAACATCCTGGCTGAGATAAAGAGGAGCTACAAACTTGTGATGTGCGATACCACTGATTTCCTTTCCGATCCAATACCAAGTAATATTCAGGGTGGTATCGACGATACTGATCCGATACCGATACTTTGTACAAAAACTTATTTTATTTATTGTATCTCAAATTATAGCATCATAATGATTACAGGACATCAGATTACTTGTTCCTATCACTTAATAATGCAGGGTTCATAATATAGAAATAAAAAAAACTGAGGTTGTGCTATTTGAACACCTTGCCTGCCTGCAGCACTAAAGGACTGTGAGAAACGTCTGTCTCGCCCTAGCAGCACCTGTCCCTCTCCTCCTCTTCAGTTCAGCTCAACATACGCTCGTCATATTCTGTGATATGATTTACTCTGAGGTGTTTGACAAGGTTAGTGATGTTGCCACAACCATACACAACACTCCCGATTTTTCCAGGAGAATCCCGAATTTCAGTGCCCCTCCCGAAAATCTCCCGGAGCCACCATTCTCCCGAATTTCTCCCGATTTTCCAGCCGGACAACAAAATTGACACATGACTCCAATTACGCTCAGCCATTGTTGTGAGTGCGCATGCCAAGAGGCTGCGAGACAGACAGCCGTATTTCGCACATGACTATGAAAGGCGGAAGAGGAAGTCGTTCCTTTGAATGTAGACAATCCGAATGTTACAGTTTCTTTCCACTGTGTTCCTGTTAATGATAAACTACAAATTTACCCTAAATTACTAAAATATCGATATTTTAATGTGAGAATCGATTCTAGAACATAAATGATTGGTATCGGAAGAATCGAAATTTCAGGATTGATCCGCACATCACTACATATCACTACAGCACCAAGGTCTCTACATGGACTGGGTAATTAGCTTTAGTTGCTGATAATTAGCACCATGTGTAATCTACACAGAGCCAATAAATACACCGAAAACATACAATATGGGGGAATACCTGCCAACTTTCCATAAGAGACTTCAGAGGAGTAAAACACTGATTCTGATCCTAATACTTCAGGGATGTTAAAGGAAACTATACAATTCTGCTCTGAACTTTAATGGGTGTTGTGTGTTTGTGTGCATGCTGAATTTAAATACACACATTCCAGGAAAACTAACTATGTGCACCATGTGTACTGGAATTACAACTTGCTGTACATAAAAATAACAAATCTGCAACCCAGTAGCACTTCAATAAATCAATCAGTATTGTAATGATATGATGTTGCATCGTGTGTGTGTGTGTGTGTGTGTGTGTGTGTGTGTGTGTGTGTGTGTGTGTGTATTAAACAGTAGTTAAACATGACCTTTGGCCAGTTTTGACAACTCTGTATGCTGTGATAAATGCAGGATTGAATTTGAATACTCGGCTCTCTACCTACTGGTCATATGAATGTTTGAGTAATGATTGAATAAATGAGCCATATCGTTGCACTGGTTACGACTTAATGATTTATTCAGTCAGTAAAAATTCAATGTATTTAATTATTTTACGATGTGTGTACTAATTAATGTATTTGTGACAATATATATTATCTGACACTATACTGTAATCCAGTAAAATAAGATTATTGTAATCCTCTTTTAATGAAGAGAAAAAACTTTGTGTTTGTTTTTCCTTGTAAACTCTCAACAGCGGAGTTTATTCTTTTATTCAAATAATCATGCTACTCACCCTGCAACCAGATCTATGTGTGACAGAATAATTTGAAATTTGCAAAAAAAAAAAGTCAGTTCGTACCTGTCCTTTATACTCAAGCATCTTAAGCAACATACGGACTCTAAAGTTAAGATGTCAGACGTTTCGGAGACGCTAGAGAAGAACAATCAGGAACACTGTGTTGAGGTATTTAAAGATTTGCTGTTACTTATTAATGTGTTTTCTCTGTTGAACAAATTGTAGATACTTTGTAAGTTCTCAAGTGTTTATGTAGGATTTTTTGAAAGGTAAGTAAGATTTTTTTAAATTGAATCATCAACACAAGACGACCGTCTCCGATTGGCATACACACTTAATGGTTCAAACTTTGGACAAATATGTGAAATTTTAGCCTGATAAATAAAACTTTTCAAGATATATTTTTTGGATGAATGGTTGGTCTACTCACTTTACAGATCTTTTATTCATCGTTGCACAGCGAAATCAGTGTAGCCAGAGTTTGAACACTGACTCAAAACACATTAAAGATAAAAGTCTGAAATATTTCCTGACCTTTCTTACCATGTAAATGAATCAGGATCTATAATGAAAAAACCTTGAGTGATACATACAAGCTGTCTTGTAAAGTCCCATATTTGTGCACAAATACTGATAAAAGCTTCACAGTCCAAAAAAGCAGCTACTGACAATTTCTGAATGATATCCAAAAGTAAAGAAAAGTCAAACATGTAGAAAGGTTCCTAACATAAAATCCTTTGTCACAAAACTGTGAAAGAAGCCTTTTTTTTATTCCACTTTCATGCTGTATTATGCAAATAAAACAAGTTGTACCACAAAAACAAAAATATCAATAGATTTTCTTATCAGAATAGAACAAAAATCTGAAATTTCCAAATTGCACTTTCATAATAACTGAAGTATGTCTGTGAAGGTTCTCAGAGCTTCTTTGCAAGCTCCTTTGACAATAATAACTGAAGAAATATTTTGTTAAATATGTGCAATTTTTTTCACTTTGCAGACCTCTATTTACTGTTTCAAGAACTACATTGGAAGAGTCTGGTAATTTAGATTAAGGACATCATCCTGATACCTAATGGTAGTCTGAGTACTGTTTCCTAGCCTGTAGAGGTTTGTGCATCCCACCATGGTTATCCTAGACCATCATGACCCACCTACAAACCAGTCATGTTGAATTTGTCTACATTCAAGTGTACTAAGAGGCATTAAAAAAGTACCAATGTACCAATTGCATGCATAAAAATGAATACAGTAAAAGAGTAAAGAAGAAGGGATCATTTCATGTGACTAGTCTTGCTGTCCAAGCTGCTGTGTACACATGGCACAATTGGAAGCCTGACACAATATGCTTACTCTAAACCCCTAACCCATCAAATAATTACTTAATGCATCAAATGCAGGAAACAAGGCAGGGATCAGGCAATAACTATGCTGACTGTCGTAATAAATGCTGCAAGTAAAACTCTAAAAAAGATAGATAGGTTGAGAAGATTTTGTAAATGCAAAATATGCACATATTTAACAAAATTATTTTCTGAGTTTTAATTAGAGTACCATGTGGAAAATCTAGTATTTTGTTCTACTTGGATGAGACAATCTTCTGATTTGTTTTTGTGATACAACTTGACATATTTGCTCAATCCAGCATGGAAGTTCAATGAAAATACTATTTTCTTCATTTGTGGATGTAAAGTTAAAAATTATTTTTATGTGCTTTATTTTGCAGTTTTGTGAAATTCATATATATATATATATAATATACCATTCATTCCATTTGACAAACACCAGCTTCTGTGAACAGGAGACACTCACAGGAAAGGCAAACGGCAGGTTTGCGATTAATCAAGTCTAAACACTTTTCATTCAGAGTCAAAACATGGCAGAGAATTATACACTCAAAAAAATGAAACGTTGACTTTAATTAAAATTATTTTGTCAACAGGTTCCACGAAATTGAATTATGTTAGTTTAAAGCAAAAATCTTTAGTTCATCTAATTTAAAAAAACTACTTAAGATTAACAAGACATATTTAAGACTAACTAAATCAAGTTATGTTGT
>NW_005189619.1:0-1281 GCF_000239375.1 Pundamilia nyererei
GGCTTTCGCCACGTGTCAACTCCCCAATGAGACATGCACAAGAATATTGCACAGTCTCCCTAAAACAATCTCCAGGGTTTCCCACTTGGAGCAGCCATACTCCAACCTGTAACCCTGTGTAAAAACATTAATCAGCAGTTACATGTTAAGCTTGTTTAACTCCCAGCTCCACCTGGAGCCTGTAACCTGGAAGACAAATCTGTTAAATCCAACTTCACATTTGCAACCAACTATAGATCATGAGAGTGATAAAGTACTCAGCATAATAGACAAGTATCATGCGCAGGTTTTCTCCAATCATTAAATCACTATTATTACCATAATTTGTCCCAAATCATGAATCATCCCAATTTATTCCACAATTTAATCTGTAACTTTCCTTAAACAATGTCACTCCACCCATTTTATCACTATGAGCTCAATAGCCCATCTTCAACTATTCCATAAACACTGCATCCCTTATTTGTTTTTCTCATGTCACTTGTCCGCTTCTGCTGAATCCTCCACATGAACTCTTAAAGAAAGCAAACATTAACAACACACATGGATCGTGTGCTGGGCAGGCGTCGGCCATCCACATTCCAGAGGTGCCATAAAAACACCATAAAGTTAGCCATCCATAGCTGTGGAAAGAAGTGACACTAGTTTTCAACACAGAAAATTTCTCACATGTTATTCACATCGTTAAAGTAACCTTCAACATTTTCCCAACAACACAGTGTAACAGCATCACCAACTCATAACCTGCAGTAGAGAAACAAACATCCACCAAGTGTTCTGTTAGAAATCACATCATCAAATCACATGAAGAACTGTAATGCTGTAGAAAAGAGAATGCAAATGTTAGCGCTGCGCAGGTGTGTACACACTTTCTCACAGTAACTTCTGTGAGCAACACAAGCCCATGAATAACACACCCCTGATAGATTCACAAACACAGAAAATAGCATTTAAAACGTTAAACCATCACGCAACCTCGGATGTTGCTGTCATCTTTCTGCTCCTGTAAAAGGAAACACATAAATTCATCTGCACCTTTGTCAGGTGGGGTTAACTTCGCACAGTCGTGTTACATCAGTAAAGTCTTGTCAGCTTTTACCAATCAGTCAGTTTGTTTTTATTTCCATTCATTCATTCATTCATTCATTCATCCATTCTTTCTTTCTTTGCTGAGAGTGGAACCTGTCGTCGCATTTAGTTTCCACTCTCAGCAAAATGACGTAATTTCAAAAGAAAAAGAAGAACTTTAGATCGGATTACCTCGCTGAATCCTTTTTAGGC
>NW_005189619.1:2818-3755 GCF_000239375.1 Pundamilia nyererei
CGACAGACTGAGAGACTTTCATTATTCACTGTGACTGCATATGTTTTCATCACTCCGAAAGCAACACATCTCTACTTATTTTGTTTTGACCTCTACTGACTTTAAACCCCAAAAATGAAATTTTTATTTTGTCTTAACCGCAAACACAAAAATCTTCTTGATGTTGTTGTTAATTATTTTCATCCACCACACTCCAAATTATGTTTTCTTTTGTGTCCAGCAGGGGAAGAAGGTGACCTGTAGCATCACTGCTTCCCCCAGTTGGAGACAATTTCCCACTCACACTTCCCCACTTTTTATTTTCTTTGTTTTCATGATTTTTCTTTCTCTTTTTTTTATTACCCCATTGTTTTACACCCACACATTAACCTGTTAACTCACTCCTCCAACCTCATCTTCCTTTCACCCCAACAGCTCTCATACAGTCAGCAATCAAATTCTCCATTCATCCTTGAGTACTTGATCACCTTTACATGTCACTGTTAATTTTATCAATTTATTTATCATTAGTTTAACACTAATCCACTGTTTATTTTTTAATTACTTTAGTTCATTTTCTCCTATTTGATCACTACGATTTCTTGACTATTTATTATTTCACAAAAAATCAACTAATCTACTTTGTCTCCCTCTTTGTCATCAAGGAATTCACACACACACTCACAGGCTGGTCACTCGCCCCCACCTTTTCTTTCTCTCTCACACACACGCACATTTTACTCTTCGTTCGTTCCACCTGTGAACCCGCCCCTCGAGGCTGGCTCACACACACCTCATGCTTCTCGCAGTCCCATTCAAACTTTCTGCGAGACACTTCTGCTGATTCAGGACAACGCCCTAATCAGCACACAGAGCGGGTGCCGTCCGCTCTCGTACACTTCACAAATCATTCAAACTGCGCCACGGACTCGATACCGCGGCTACTCTTCCCCAAAAA
>NW_005189619.1:5242-6598 GCF_000239375.1 Pundamilia nyererei
TAACACATTTCTAAACTCTAAATCAGCTAAATATTCTACAGGTGATACCTGGATCTTACAGAGGTTGCACAGGTAGTCCAACTCTTCCACAATGCACATCAATATATGCCATTGCCAGAAGGTTTGCTGTGTCTCCTCCATCTTAAGGGTATGGACAACATTTCAGGAGATGTGCAGTTACTCTAGGAGAGCTGGACAGGACCGTAGAAGGTCCTTAACCAATCAGCAGGGCGGTATCTGCTCCTTCGTGTAACGAGGAAGAAGATGAGCACTGCCAGAGCTACAAAATGACCTCCAGCAGGACACTGGTGTAACTGACTCTGATCAAACAATCAGAAATAGACTTCATGTTTAATTAAAATTTTTACAAAGAATAAATGAGCAGCTTTGTTGCATAATTTTGTTCTAAATCTGGGATTTTAGTTGTAGTCTCAATAATTCCATTTTATAGAGTTTATAAGCAGTGATTATCTTGTTAAAATTGTTTGCTAAATTTCAAAAGGAAGAGATTTTAGTATTCAGGTAATGTACTTTTGAGTTATTTTTGTATCTTTTAACATTTCACAAAGTAAACTGTTTTGTATTATGAACACATGTTTTTGTTGGCTGGTTTGAGTTGCATGGATCACAGACATATCAGTTTTTTGTGAATATAAGCTGCTGTTGGATGAGCAGAATTTTCAGCTTGGAACATTTGTGCTCATCAGTTAATCGTGAAACACATTTAGTGCTTCTAACAATGTTTCCTCAATCAGTATATTGTTATCTATCCATTATGACTGTGTCTGTACATGTCAGTCATTAAATACTTCTAAAATTCAATTAACACAGTTACACAGTTCTCACCCTGTTGTACATAGTGGGAATCAAATGGAAATTGTATCAATCATTTGTCCATTGTGTGAATTCAACAGGTGGTTGCTGATAAAAGTCTTCTGTGTCGTTGAAGGACACATCCACAGATTGTCCATTCATAACTGTCACCAATGGACTAATGTGTATTTCTCAAATGCCTGTTGATAGACTCTATAGACTATGTGTCACGATCTGTGTGCAGGCAGGAAAGGACCCAAACGCAGACTCATACACGGAGGCGAAACCAAAACTCAAAAAGCAGCTTTATTGCTGGACACTAGGAAAAACTTCACTAAACTTGAAGATACAAAATAAACAAGGCAGGCTTGGCAGGCAGAACACACAGACAGGTATGAGGGAGATCGCAACGCCGGACAGAAGAAAGCAAAAGGCTTAAATACACAGGGAATGACGAGGGAACAGGAAACTCATGGGGAACACAGCTGGGGGCAAATTACACACAACGAGACAGAGGATGCAAAGCTAAACATAACCGATGAG
>NW_005189620.1:0-4722 GCF_000239375.1 Pundamilia nyererei
ACAATTACAGTGTTATACCATAAACCACATTTGCAGTACAGTGATACTATAAAACTTAATCACGGTAAGTCTTTCTAACTGTAAACCACGTTTACAGTAAAGCTGTTATACTGTAATATATGTTTACAGTAAAGTGGTTGAACTGTAAAACATCACAACAGTAAAGATACTGTAGATTAGTAATTACAGTAACTTACTGGCAATAGTGTTGCCAGTAAGTTGCTGTAAAAATACAATAAAATGTCTAACAGTGTACATATGTGAAAGATATGTGGTATTCTCCTGTTAAACATTAATATGTCACTGATGTTATAACTACTTTAGCTGACCAATACACCAAGGATCTTCACACACCAAAAAACAATAGACAAATTTAAATATGACTGTTACAACTTACAAGGCTATACAAGTGAAAGCGTTTTATCATTTAAAGTGGGCACAACAAGTTATGAAATTATATCCGACTTTTGTTATATTTATTTATATAATATTAACACTCGTCTACTTAAGATAAATCGATTAAATACTATTAAATTAAAGGATTAAATAGTCATAATATAATGATTAGGTAATTAATGCACATGAGAAACTTCCCTTGTTGATTTGGAAAATGTGACATTAAAATAATAATTTATAGATCAAATGCAATTTCAACATATGCAACCCATTTAGAAAGCTAGCATGCCTGCAACACGTAGATGCTCTTCCTGCTAGCATTTATCACAGATGGTAAGTTATTAGCTGACTTACCGACAACTTGCTGCGCTACCTAACATTCACCTCAGGTGGTAGCTTCTTCTTCTTCTTCTTGTTATACTGTTGTTTGTAAATAAAGTTTAAAAAAAAAATTCTTCTTCTTCAGTCAAGTTTAACGGCAGCTTGCATCCAAAACTGCTGCATTACTGCCACCTCCTGGCTGTTAATCGTCCGTCATTCCTGAATCCTCAGATCCTCTTGATGAGACCAGTATTTCTCAAAAAAACGAAAAACCACCACTTTCCCTTCACCATGACTTAACAAACAAACGTAAGTTCCCTTCCACCACTCATTTCACCCCACATCACCCTCCTGTGACTTGCATACTTCCTGCAACTAAGGAGCACATGCTCAACCGTCTCCATATCAGTGCACCCATCACACAACCCAGTCGGATGTTTCCCTATCCTAAAAAGAGTACCATTTAAAAAGCAGTGGCCTGTACGTATTCTACTGACAACAACCTCCTCCTGTCTCTTTAATCTGCTACTCCTCTTAGCTTCTATTGTGTTTTGCACCCTATACAAATGTCTCCCTTTTGTGTCATTATCCCATGCCATTTGCCACAAGTTCCTACTTTCTGTCCTACTACGCTTTTCCCTTCAGATATTGACAGTGGTATCTGTACATCTATATCTACTTTTTTAACAGCTGCTTTGGCCAACCTATCTGCTCTTTCATTACCCACGATACCCACATGAGCCGGAGTCCACATTATTACTACATGTTTATTCTGGTCAGACAGTCTATGATGAGCAAAAAGAACATCATACAGAATTTGCTGATGGGTATTTGTGTTTGCTTGTTCAATACTTAATAACGCCGACAATGAATCACTACATATCGGTACTTTTGAGACTCTGCTGTCTTCCACCCATTCTAGAGCCAGTATTGGTGGTAGCTAATACGTTGCTGGAACTGTTTTAACTAGCTGCGCTAATTAAGATGCTGATGCGCAACTTCCTGTAGATCTTCAAAATAAAAGCTGCTACAAGAACCAGCGGGAAGTGAAAAAAACAAAACAAAACAAATGAGTTCATGTAACTTATTGTATGTAGCAATACAATTAAAACGATTAATAATAACTATTCCAAAACTAGACAATTCCTTTACAAATAATTTCTTATTAGAACCCATTTCTTCAACTGGGTTACGCACAGTTTTGCTGAAACACCATGCTGTGCTGGACTATCCAACTGTAGATCCTCATGCTGTGGATCAGTGAATCAGTGACTGATGTCATCTATGTGAGAGCTGGCTAACGTTTGCTCCATATCCTTTAGCCAGTCTGTAAAGTGAGTGACAGCCACGGTGTTGCAGGTTAGTGAGTGTTTTATTTACAGTGTCTTCGGTTATTTGCTTGAGCAGCTTTTCAGCCGACTCTTACTGCGCAGCACACAATGCTCTCTCGTAAGGTCCTGGCATTCTACTGAAATAGCAAAGGCATGACCAGGTGATGGAGAACAGCTGTGTGGGTCAGCCTCCCCTGACACCACACCTTTACCCCACTGCTCCACCCCTCCCCTGTAGCTGAGCTGCAAACTACACCCTGCCACACAGTCTTGTTAAAACAGCAGTGGGGACATCTCTTCTGTAAATTTCACAATTCATGGTGACTTGGACTCTCTTGTGCTTGAAGTTGGCCTCTGTTTTCCACATTCCAATCTAATTCCTTTTGAGTTCTTATTGATCTTGTACATTTCTGGGATTTCCAGAATTGGAGTGAAGGGCACTAAGTCATGAGACTTGTGAGTAAGACCTGTGAGTATTTACCTGGCAGTTTCTAAGGCCTCAGGCCTCGGGTAAGGACAGCTTATCAAGCAACTATACCTTTACAATAAAAAGTTGTTCATCAGGAAGCTGCTGTATTTTCTCATGCACACAGCCAATATGGTTGGTGTGAAATCAGCTGTTTATGAATCACCTCTGGAGAATTTCACTCAAGAAATATAAGATATGTCGAAGAAAACAGCTTATAATTGATCTGTGTGGTTGGGGGACAAAATATTAAGAGCCCAGATGTTTATCCACCAGAGGGTGCTGCACAACCCTGTGAACTGAAACTATTTCAGACACCCATTTCCTCTGCAACATTTTGCAGCTCATCCTGATCTCGGGAACACTAAAAAGATTAAGAAAAGTCTTTAAATTTATGTTGTCTAATCTTATTATATAATATTTTCAGCAATATGTCACACCCACACAAAAATTTTATAACAGAAATGAATTGAAACATGACATCTTTTAAATTTTGTTTCTTTTGTTCAGAATTTGAGAAAAATACTCAAAAACTGACCCAAACCTAATCACATTATAATTAAATTAAATTTTATTGATATAGCACCAAATCACAATAACAATTGACTCAAAGTACTTTATATTGTAATGTAAAGAACCAACAACATGCAATTACTTCTCTTCCAAAAATTCAAACCTGGAACAAGACGAGCTGAAACAATCTGTTCATTGTCTGCAGTAAATGACATTAAAAAGACAATCATTTATTGCTTATGGCGTCTCTTACTCCTTTCTCCAACTGACTTGTTTTAGTATTTTCTTTTAAACAATCATTGTCCACCAGAGGTCCACGTGCCTGCGATGCTTGATAGGACTCCATCTTTGAGGTGATGGCCCCTTCACCTGTTGTTATTCCCAATCAAAATCACATAATTCCTGTAGTGAAAGCTGACTCTGGGAACAAGGGAGATGACGCCTCCATTGACAGGACTGAGGCCTCTGAAGTAAAAAGAAGTCAAACAGCTCCTCTCTGGCTGGAACCAAAGGATGGTGAGCCTCCTTTTGAAGAAGGGGGACTAGAGGTAGGATTTCAAATTAAGAGTCATCACAGTCCTGAGCCCCCTGGGAAGTTTAATGGACAATTCTTTACAAAATCAACACCTTTGTACAAAATTAGTTTGTTTATTTTTTCTCTTTTTAACACCTTTGCTGAGAATCCGAGTGACCACAATAAGCTGAGTGGGTGCTTCTGTGAAAAAGGAGGGTGGACAACCACAAAGCTGCTATCTTCTTTTAATGCAGACTGACACATTTAACCACAGAGCACAGAGCAAACATGTACTCTACTACATGAACACTGTCATTAGCCAAGCCAGGACTCACTGGCTACGTATAAAATAGAGGAAAAAGAGTGAATCAAATGTAAAAGGTTCAGTGTAGAGAAATGCTTTCCCAAATCTACATGTTCCCTCCTGTGTTTAAAATGAGCAGCTCTGTGCTGAAACACCTGCAGCTGAAGTGTTTTCTTTCTATCAGAAACAGGATGCTGGACGACTGCAGAGCTGTTAGCTTCAGTTAACCACAGACCACAAACACACAGTCCAGCTCACAGTGAACAACACTCAGTAAGTACAGAGTTAGAATTAGAGTTAGCTTTGAAACAAAGTGAAGACACATAAGAACGATATAAACTCAAATATTATGATTTCAGATTTGGATGGTATCAGATCAGGAAAATCTTTTTTTTTTCACTTTTACAAAATATTTTACACTTCTGATTATCCTTCACATGCTTAAAGTCAGTAAGTCCTCAGGACCTAAATCTAATTCTGCCTTCATACTAAATTCAAGTCACATACTCAGCAGCCATATTAGTCACAGGCCTGAGCTGATCTGTATGCAGTCATTTTAAAACATCTGCCTAAATCTCTTAAAAAAGAAGTTAAAACTGCCATGAAGGTTCTCTGATTGGCAGTTGTTGGTTTAACTTCCTGATAATGGTATATATGACATGAGTGATGATGTCATCTTCTCCAGTTTCTTCTTGGTCTGCTGAAATGATTCAAAATGAATATTTAAGAAAGGTGTTACAGTGATATGAATGTGAACTTTATTCTACTAAACAAACTCAGACGTGAAAGATCAGGAAGTCTGAGTCTCACCTTCAGGTTTCCTGTGAACACATCGTCTCACCGGCAGAACCAGTAACACCAGTAGAACCACAACACA
>NW_005189620.1:5150-6597 GCF_000239375.1 Pundamilia nyererei
GGACAGGACTCTGCAGGATCACTGATCCACCTCAACACAGAGACAAACTACAGCATTTCATCCATTTACACACAGCTTCATCAACACTAACTCCACACACTCAGCTTACCAGTGACTGTCAGGTTAACCATGTTACTGATGGGACCCTCTCTGGACTCACACCAGTAAACTCCACTGTCATGAGGGAAAACATTGTTGTTACACGAAGAACCAGCTGGTTTTCCCCACCCATCTCCACACTGAGTCCTCTGTTGTTTGCTTGTGTTTCTCCTCAGAGTCCATCCAGCAGAGCTGTCGTCCTCCTCACAGCTCAGAGACACAAAGTCTCCTTTAAAGATCTGAGAGCTGCTGGGACTCACAGTCAGACGAGCTGTGAGGGTTAAAATGAAAAAACAAAACAAAAACCTGATGATCTGCTATACTTATTTTTTTTCTGAGATTTTACATCTGCAAACATGAACCCAATCAGGTCATATCAGTGAGCATTTCCCAGATTCAAACTACGACAGAAGAAGGTTACTGACCTTGGTTTGTTGTGCAGCTCAGCAGTGAGATCAGAACTAAAGAGAAATGACACTCAGGTTGATTTGAGGTGAACATAAAGAAGAAATCCACACAAACAGCTGACAAACCCCCACGTTTCAGTCAGATTTGGACAACAAAAGTTTAGAAAGTGGATAAAGTTTCTAAAAAATTCATGACAAAGCTAACTCAAAGAGAAAAAGACACCTCTTGCATTCACACCTATGGCCAGTTTACTGGCAAAATGAGCAATGGTATCTGTGTACCACCTGTACTATTAAATATTCAATCACAAAGCCATTTTATTAGTTACACCTTGCTACTGGCTTGGGCACACCTTTCTTTTAAAACCAACTTAATTATTTACAACACTGGGATGAAAACATCACTCAGAGATTTTGGTCCATTTTGTCATGAAAGCACAGCTGCTGCAAATATGTTCCAACACATCTCAAAGGTGTATTGGCCTGAGATCTGGAGACTGTGGAGGTCAATGTGTAGAGTGAACACATTGTTATTTTCAAGAACGCTGACTTTAATGATTTGAGCTTTGGCTGTCAGCAGCCATCAAAACATGGGTACACTGGAGTCATTACATTTCCATTCCATTCTTACTCAGTTTGAAATTTTATATAAAACCGGCTATTATTAATATGTGTATTGACTTTCTGTAAATATATGTAAAATATCCTCTACTTTTAAATAACACAGTACACTCATGTGTCCACTGTACAGCTGTGTTGATATAACGAGTGAATGATTTGATCTTTTCACTGCCTGCTGTGTTTCCTCGACTCCTGAGCAAAGATAAAGAGTCAGTTCAGACCTGCAGTTGGTCCTCGTGGTGTTTGAACTTGAATTCAGCCTGATTTGTTTTTCATGTCTTCTCCTCCATCATCAGTTATCAGGAGAGCAGACAGTCAAA
>NW_005189621.1:0-1985 GCF_000239375.1 Pundamilia nyererei
TCACCTGTGACAGTGATCCAGCTGGATGGAGACTCTCCATGACCGCTGATGTCACACTTGTAGAGGCCTTCATCAGACCTGGAAACATGCTGGATGATCATGTGACCTGTGATCTCGTTGCCGATAAGGGAGCCATCTTTATAGAAAGCAGCTGTGAGGTTGAAGGAATTCTTTTCTTCGCAGAGCAGAGTGACGTCATCTCCCTCCATCACAGGGAGGACAGGACTCTGCAGGATCACTGATCCACCTCAACACAGAGACAAACTACAGCATTTCATCCATTTACACACAGCTTCATCAACACTAACTCCACACACTCAGCTTACCAGTGACTGTCAGGTTAACCATGTTACTGATGGGACCCTCTCTGGACTCACACCAGTAAACTCCACTGTCAACTTTGTCAGTGTAACTGATGTTACAGGAAGAACCAGGTGGCTCTCCCCATTCTTGATTGTGATCTCCACACTCAGTTCTGGTTTCTTTGCTTGTGTTTCTCCTCAGAGTCCATCCAGCAGAGCTGTCGTCCTCCTCACAGCTCAGAGTCACAAAGTCTCCTTGGAAAAACTGAGAGCTGCTGGGACTCACAGTCAGACGCGCTGTGAGGAAAACATCAGAAGAAGACATCCAAACATTGGTCATCTCAGCTGATTTCAGTTAAAGCACACATAAAGTGAAATTGTTACCCTTCTATGAAGGGTTGACAAATGTTTTAAAAGACACATTATTTACAGGCTGCTCTACCCTGAATACTGTTGCTGTTTTTCTGCAAGCAGCTTTTTCAGCCACCTCAACCTCAACTGAGGAGGTCCTACAACTGCTTTTTCTTGTTTCAGAATGACAGGGCTTAGTTACAGGAAACAAAAATAAAACAGAAACAGAAACAGAACAATAAATGAAACAAAACACAGGGAGACTAAACAACAATACAGAGACACAGAATTATAAAACAAAACTAAACAAAATGACAAGGGACAGCTACAAAAAGCAATCCTCCTCATGAGACTCACATTACAACCATGTGACCTATGTGTCATGTAATTATATTTGTGGTCTCTTTATTTCTTGTAAGAGTGGAAATGGCACAGCTTACAATTCATGGTGTGTGATCCTGGGTTTTGGTGCATATAGTGCATGTATGAAACAAGAAGTCATCTGTCTTCTCACTGGTTGTTCCTCACAAACACAAGGCTGGACCAGAAGCTTTTTAGTGCAGTCTGAAGCCTGAGATGTTGGCTCACAGGAATTACTTATACGTATCTCGTTATTAGAAACTTTAGCCATGTTGACTGTTTAGTATGAACAGGCAGCGGGGAAAGTTAAATAGGTCACCTGTTGTAAGCATGTAAATGTACCAATGAACAGATGTGCACTGACGGCAAGACACAGAACTGAAGTAAAGTTGAGTGAAATAAAAAAAATTGCAATAAAAATAATACTTATTTTTGTAAATGATTGTTTTTAACAGCTAAAAGTCTCAGGTGGTCGTATAGAGTGCAACAGGCAGAGTAACTGCAGCAAATACTGCAAATCCAGAGCAAACAGACCCCTGATGGCTGGAGCCACACTGAAAAAAATGTTACACAGAAAAGTGCTGTGTGGTTTATTCATGCGTTTGCAAAACGCACCAACCTTGGGAGGGTCTGCAGCCCAGCAGTGAAGTCAGCACTGAGGAGAAATGACACACAGGTTGGTGTTAAATTCAAAAAGGAAACGAGTGGAATGCTATTAAACTGTACATGAACTGTAATGTAAGGGATCTCCCTCCCTCCCTCCCTGTAGTGAAGATGGGTTATGGCCAGAGATGGGCAGTAACACGTTACTTGTAACGCGTTACTGTAATCCGATTACTTTTTTCAAGTAACGAGTAAAGTAAGGGATTACTATTGCAAAAACGGTAATTAGATTACCGTTACTTTCCCGTAGGAACGCTGCGTTACTGCGTTACTAAAACCGTGGGTGTTTTGCGAGAATGTCTTATGACA
>NW_005189621.1:2647-4461 GCF_000239375.1 Pundamilia nyererei
AAATAAGTAATCAGTAAAGTAACGGGATTACTTTTTTGGGGAAGTAATCAGTAATTAGTTACTGATTACTTTTTTCAAGTAACTTGACCAACACTGGTTATGGCTGCATGACAATGACCAAGAACATACTGCAAAGGCCACAAAGGAGCCACTA
The DNA here is from genome assembly GCF_000239375.1 of Pundamilia nyererei. Taxonomy (NCBI): domain Eukaryota; kingdom Metazoa; phylum Chordata; class Actinopteri; order Cichliformes; family Cichlidae; genus Pundamilia; species Pundamilia nyererei. The sequence goes on from NW_005189621.1 coordinate 2,802, forward strand.
AAGCACATTAAGGTCATAGAGCAGTTTCAAGACCTCGGTCCTGATGAAAATATCTTTGGAGGGAGCTTAAGAAGAAGCATCTGAGAAACCAAAAGCATTTGGAGTTTGTGTAGAGAGCAGGAAGCCAAACCTTCGTACAAACCCATTGACCACCAACGAGAAACGTTTCACCCTCTGGTTGATATTCTCTCTCTCCATTAAAGTGAAACAGTGTCAAATATAAAGTAAAACCTTGTTTCACTTTATATTTCTCACATTTCGCGAGCTGAGTGTACAGTATTGCAATTTTTATAATCTGTCTCCAGCAAATATTTATTTACATTATAATGAAAATAAGAAAAATCAAAAACTTTGATTTAAAAGCTGCTATTTTTCAACATCAAACAGGATTTCACTCATTTGTCCGATCATTCAATCTGCCCACATAACACTTGTTCCTGTGACCTTTCGTGTTTCCATTAATGCTCCCGTTTCTATTATTTCATATTTGGAAAAGCTGTACTTACAGAGCGACAGCAGGAGCGATGTTCTCGGCATTGTTTCACATCTTTATTTGCGCATTTATTTCAGTTACACACACCCCACAAACAGTGTCCTACTTCTGTGTAAGTGTCTGTGGTTTTCTGTCAGCTGTAAAGGAAAAAGGAAAAACATCTGACGTGGCTCCGTTTCTCAGCACAGAGACCACCCGAACGCGTGACGAACTGAGAGTGAAACCAAACTACAAACTGCTTTGGTCTGGTCTGGTTTTGAATGAAACTCTGCCCTCATAAAGAACTCTTACTCTACTCTTACTTACATGTTAACTTTACTTTCAGAGCATCTTTCAACAGCTGAAAACATATAAGAATACAACACTGAATAAAATAATCGTGTGACATAATCACACTCTGTCAGCACTTCCTGTGCATTTCCTCTGAAGCTTTGAGTCTGTGCTGGTAAGCCAGACGTTAGGAGCCATTCACACCACAGACTGCGGCATGTTTGCTGTATGAATGTGTTAAACTGCCAGCCCGGGCCTCTCAAATACATTTTTTCCTTCATCTGTGCATCTTCTCTTCAGAAATCTGTAAAACATCTCAAGTTGAGAACCTGTAAGTCTGTTGCTTGCTTCAGATCAGTCTTAGAGGATTTAGATATCAGCTGGAAACAAAACTGGAGATGGATTATAAATCTAAGATGAAGCTAACGTATATGTGCAAAGTGAGAATCAATGTGACATTGCCAAGTCAGAAAGTATGTGCGCCTTCTTGTCAGCTCAAACAAAAAGGCTCGTTGGTGGCTTGACGTCATATAAAGATCATGACATACTGACTGCGAATCAAACCAAGATGCAGAGCTGAATGTGAGACCTTCTCAAAGCAGAATGTAAAATCACGCGTGAAGTACAAAAAGTCTGACAACATGAAGGTGTTTTGTCTCAGCACACATCCTCTCATGACCACTAGTGTGTGACTTTACACACCTACATATTGTATTATTGATGCCCCGCTAATACTGGGCTGGCCCCAGTTCAACAGGGTACTGTAAACATTCCTCTGAGATTTTGGTCCATATTGACATGATGACATCACACATTTGCTGCAGATTTATTGGCTGCACATCCCCTGTGTTCCACCACATCCCAATTAGATTAAAATCGGAGGTGATTTGAGTACAC
>NW_005189621.1:4489-6592 GCF_000239375.1 Pundamilia nyererei
ATCACTATGGTGGTCTGATGGACAGGGTCAGCAGTGAAACATTTGCAGTGTTTGTTGTTGTTTTTTTAAGTAAAATCATTCACGGTTTTCATTCAAGTTGTAGTGAAATGAATAAAAATCAGCATGTTGAGGATCATCAAGCATGTGTGTAATATTTTGGCATACTGTGGTGTTCCTGCTGTGTTCTGCATGCTAAATGTGACGCTGCAGTTAACTGTAGTTGTGTTTGTGAGTTGACACGTCGACTTTAATCTCTCAGATTTCCACATGTCAAACGTGCACATAGACTAGGAGGAACTTTACATCTTAGACATTTTACATCTTTAAAGTGCTCTCAGAAATTTCTCTTCCTCTTGCTCTGCAGAACTGAAAACCTTTGTTTGAAATACAAAAGTCATTCTCTCAGTTCTTTAAAGCATTAAGTCTAACTTTATTGTCCTTCATGTCACGGTGGACCATCTTTGCTCCTGTCCTTCATGGATTCTCTGATATTCATCCTGATTTTGACTCTGATTTCTGGGTATTCAGGTGAGTGAAGCGGTTAGCCTTTTCATGCATAGCGGTCACTACAGTGGACAGCTATTCAAAGGCTGTTTTCTTGTATTTGTCAGTGTTGATAGTATACTTGCACATAAACCACTGCAGTGGACACTGATGTGTTTTTCCATACACATCAGTTGTGCACCTATTTTATGCCTAAAGATGAATAAAAATACTTATGAAAAAAATCCTGATTGAGGTTGTCATAATTCATGCATGCCAGGATTAAAGACAAATGTCAATATGTGGGCAGTCTTTTAATGCTGTGTTTGTCTGAGTAAAGGGTGAATGTTTACTATAGCAGGTATCTGTTACTGTTAAAGTAACTGTAATAGCAGTGCTTTGAAGAAAGACTGCCTTAGGATGTTAAAGAGGTGTTGGTGGTGGCATAAGTTACAGAAAACTCAGACCTTTATTAGCCTGTTTGGCTTTTTCTGCTGATTTATTGATTTAGATGAACTAAAGGGCCAGATGAATCACTGAGGTCCTGTATCAGGTCTTTTCTGCATCTTTTCTTTACTGCTCACATTTACTAACTATATGATATTCAGACACTGTTCATCTCCTGCAAACAGTTTTTTTAGGCTGCTTCTTTTTTTGTCCTCCGTTGGTCCAGTTTCGCTCTGCGTCATTGCAAAATCCTATTTTATGTCTATGAAACTGTTACATTTGGAATTTTTAGTAGAATAAAATATTGTCTAAGAATATTAATATAATATTAATTCATCCCTTCAGTCAGGTGGCTCGTTATGCTTGAATGATTCATAGATCAGTGTTAAGTGGTTAAAAAAGAAAGAAAAGAAAAAGAAAAAGAGCATCTGACTGAAAATGGTCAGGTAAAAGGACTGGACTGAAAATAAATGGAAAATCAGCAGGTTAACAAATTCTAAGAAAGTAAATTGGAAGTAAAATATAAAGAAATGAGGGATGACTCAAGAGTTTTGCATAGTATCCATCTTTTATATACAGTTGGTAGATGTAGGCAGGCGTGGGCTCAGACCAGCCAAATGGTGGCTTGTTTCCATTCATCCGGTGGAAAAAAAATAACAGAGGAAACATGAAACACTGACTGACTGATTGGATCAGCGGATTGCAGCACGCCTCCAGAGTTTCTCAGTGCCCACCTTCAGAAATGCAAACAGAGACGGGAGGAAACAGAACTGTGTATGTGTGTGGACAAACACACACGTTCTGACGTGTAGATGAGTCATTATGTTGCTTGTGTTGTTTTTGTTCTTTGCCATAAAGAGTTCATTTCTTTCTAGGTTTTCTTTACCTCTTACCTCTGTAGCTAACACCTTTACCGTCAGATAAATCATTACTAATTGAATGTTGTGTTAAATCTCTGCTGGGAGAGAAGTTGTTGCTGAGTGTGGATTAAAGTTTACATTAAATGTGCTTAGTGATTATTTTCAGTTTGTTTTACTGCAGGTTAAGATTTTTTGAGCAGATGTTCATTCCTACAATGAGTGCTCTTCTACAGCCTGTTGAAACGACTTGTGCCCACATGGTTTCATTTCAGCTGCCACAGCTCGTCTGACTGTGAGTCCCAGCAGCTCTCAG
>NW_005189622.1:0-6584 GCF_000239375.1 Pundamilia nyererei
CTGATACCCAACCTGACATATAGACACAGACATACAGGCACACACAGATACAAACATCCATTCCCACCCTCATGCTCTCATAGGCAATTACTCCACACTCAACCAACGTGGAGACAGACATATAGAGACGCTGTACACACAATCACACTCCCCAAGCGTACTCTACGAACCGGGTCTAGGTACTCTTGCTCCTGGAGGAGGGAACTGCACCCAGACCCAGGTGGTGTTACCCTTTTCCCTGCGGTGGGGAGAAGCAGACCACCCTGACTGGTCACTATTCTTGATCGAGATAGTCGTAGTAAGAAATTATGCTCACGGCAGTTCAGCACCAGTTTACCATGTCCAAAGGAAACAACAGAAAGCAGCTGTATCTGCAGATGAGCAGCTTAACAGCAGAGGACTGTTTATTATTGTCCTCAAGAGACACAAAGCAAAGACCCGATCCTCTCATAATCTGTTAGAACTTTTTTATTATTATCTTTTAAAATGTTTATATTAATATTATTATGAAAAAAAATTCAGACTCTGATGTTAAGTAAGTTGTTCCTTCGGATCTCCTTCAGAAGAAAGTTTGGCTGGAGGCATTGCGTGCTGACTGCTCTGAGCCTCACTAAGGCAGAGAATCTGATAAAATGACCACAACATACTGTTAAGATTTCTACAATAAACTTAAACTTGTTTTGCTCCACAAGTGTGAAAAAGTTTGATCAGTTTACACAGCCAGCCTCTGTGAGTGTACAGTCTCATGATTATATGTTACCTATCAATTTCTCTGAGCAGGTATACAGTTCAACAGGGTGAAAATAAATGGACAGAATGTGCAGCCTGGTGGCAAGACAGAGACACTGAAACACAAACAATTAGGAGACCTGAGCAAAAAAGTCTGTACTGTTGCACCCAGTGTGACCCCGTGTCCTATATTGAGATTCACATCCAGCTAAACTCTCTCTTGCATCACTTTCTCCAAGGAACAGGCATGTACTGTATTTGGACAGGATTTCATGCAAAAAAGTGTGAAACTGAATGGATGATCAGCAGATGGATGATATGTCTGTCTTGTGCACTGTAACTGATGACCTTTGGTTGTGGTTGCTTAACGCTTTTTCTTTTCTGTACATGTGGTTAACATAGGAAAGCGTTGTGTTTAAAGGTGTGGTAAAGCTTGCATCATTCCTTGCTTTGGCTTGACATTTTACAAATTCAACAAAGACTGAGAATGGTGGGAGGCTAACATTGTGGTGTTCTTTAAACTTTGACCCTACCATTGTCCACTTCTCTTGAAGATGGAAGGGCAGCTTCTCCACAATTGGATGTACTCCCCTAGCTGTGTCAAGGTAACTTAAATCAGATAAATAACCATATAGCTTTGCAGCTTGGAGTTCACACAGTAGACCTGACAGGTCACAAAGCTTCTGTGGTTCTTTACTGGAGAGCTTTTCTATTGCTTCTGGTAAGCCGTAATGTTCCTCTAGTCTCAACGATATTATCTTCAGACCGGCAGGTGGATGCTTTATGTGGACTGCTTTTAATCTCTTGGCATGTTCAGAAGACTCTGGGCCTAGCCACTTCATAAGTAGGTTGATTACTTCATGGCGGTTAGAACAAGGTACCTAATAGTGCTCTGGAATGTGACTTTCCAACTAAGGTAATTTTCTGGCTTAACACAGCTAGTTTGTGTGAATGTGCAGCCAGGCCAGCATCTGACCATCACCAGTCAGGTCTCTTATTCCGTGAGCAGCTGGTGGACAGATTGGATCAGAGAGCCTGTGGGTAAAGGACTGGATTGTATTGGAATTGCACATTATGGATACAATGCATCATACAAAGATTCACTAAAGAACAAGTTCACCATCAGCTTGGATGCTTCCAGCAATACATTGACTCTGGTCTACTTAAGTAGACCAGAGGCCACAGCAACAGCTATTAAAAGGCCTGGAGACTGTCACAGACTGACCTGTACATATTCAGGGTTCGGTGGTGATATTCATGCTGCTTGGATCAGACAGGCTGCTGGAAAAGGACTGGAGTGGATTGCTTAGATCTACTATGATGGCAGATGTTTATATTTTATTAATTTTTTAAATCACTATTATTTAAGTTAAATAAACACAGTATAAACATAATATTTTTCTTGCACACTCTACATGATCTTTTTTTCTCTCTCTCCTCTTTCTGAGAGGAGTCAATGTAAAACTTGAGGTCTTCAGTCTACTTATCTGATTGCTGGGAACAGTCGACACAGGGATAGTTCAGTAGGTAGAGTGGTGGCCCCATGATCGGAAGGTCGGGGGTTCAACTCCACTGAACGGCTACCCTGAGGTACCCCTGAGCAAGGTACCGTCCCTACACACTGCTCCCCGGGCGCTGCATTGATGGCTGCCCACTGCTTCACTGGGTGAATGGGTTAAATGCAGAGGAACTATTTCCCCATGGGGACTAACACGCACACTTTACACAGTTTAACATGATGGACTGAAAGTCATCTCATGAAGTGAGAGGAAGAATATCTCACATTTGTGCATTTCTAAGGTCAGTCTAAACTATTTAACTTACAATTTGTTAGAAATTGCAATGACAGAGGTTGTGTTTGTCTGTCTGTGAGGAAGAGGAGCTGATGCGAACAACGACCTATATGAAACTATGATGGCTGAATGTGTGATAAAGAATATAAAGCAGGGAGTACATGATTAACCTCCAATGTAGATAAGAGCACACATGAGAATTCAAAGCCACCTGAGGAATTGTATTCCCAGTAAAACTAATTTTATTATCGTTCAGAAAAGCCTCAGTGTTGACAAGGCAGACTCATGGCAAATTAATCTCAATAATAATTTAACGAATTAGATCAAAATAAGACCCGAGTTGCAACAAAAAGGAAAGTTAATCCACAGGGCAAGAACAAAACCACCAAGGCAATGACAACGTGCCAGATACAAACAGTTTGATGCTGAGTCAAGCAAAGTCACAGCTATGCCATTTGAGACACACTTATGTCTGTGGTGTGCTGTCAAATACTGTACGTTTGTGTGTTCAGTAGAAATAAAGAATAACAGTGAGCAGAAAAAAAAAACAATGAGTGTATACAAAAAATGATGAAGTACAGGTAAAGCATAGTGGCCAGCACTAGTAGTGTGTGAGTGACTGTCTTAATACACTGTCAGTTTTAATATGTAAATTAATTAATAATAAATATTCTATTTTTTAAAATTACAAACATAATATAATAAAATCATAAAAAACTGGCAAATTGTACATGATAATTTTCTACTTTTGTAGCTTTGACTTTGTGAAACAGCAGTATTTTTTACTGAGGAGGAGGAGTCAATGCAAAACTCCAACATTCAGTAACTTTATAAATGTTCAAGAATACGAGTCAGGGGCCCAATCTCATATACCCACTGTAGATTGGACAAAAACAACTGATTCTTACAATGGCCGGACCTGTTCATTTAGTTATTTTCCTTATTCTTTTTTTCTTCGTGGCTGGTAAGGACTTTTTATTTTTGTTTGTTTCAATTTAACAACTGATATGAAGAAAAGTGATTAAACTAATAAGTTGTTAACATTTCTGTAGGTACTGAGGGTCAAACACTGACAGAGTCTGAGTCAGTGATTAAAAGGCCTGGAGACTCCCACAGACTGACCTGTACATACTCAGGGTTCAGCAGTGATATTTATGCTCACTGGATCAGACAGGCTGCTGGAAAAAGACCGGAATGGATTGCTTATATCAACCCTAGCAGTGGCACTGCTCACTCTCAGTCATTGAGAGGCCGCTTTACCATCTCCAGAGACAACAGTAGAAAGCAGGTGTATCTGCAGATGAACAGCCTGACAACTGAGGATTCAGCTGTTTATTATTGTGCTCGAGAGCCACAGTGACACAAGAGGAAGAAACTCTGTACAAAAACTCAGCACATCAAAGTCATAATTGGCTTTCTGCCATTAACGACTTCATCATGAAACAATGAAACAGCTTTTTTAATTAAACATTTTAAAAATGCCATAAAAACTTTGGGTTCATGTTTTTTTTTATTATTATTTTTTATATATTTTTCACACACTAGTAAAAAAATTGGATGGGACTGGCTGGTGCTGACTAGTAGTGTGATCTGGTATCTTTAATTGCTAAGCCCCTCTCTCTCACCTCAGCGGAGGTGTTTAGCTGGTGTTTCTGCAACATAGTATCAGCTAAATTATGGAGGACCACAAGAGCCATGTGCATCGAAATAAAGAATTCTGTGTTTAAAAAATGACTTGTAGAATAAATTCTGCATTTGTAAAGTCATTTTTGAATTCCAATTTAAGGTGAACTGTGGTACCCGGTCGGAGACGATGTTGGCCGGAATTCCATGGAGCCAGAACACGTGGATTGAAACCGGGCGGTTTCTAAGGCTTTGGGAAGCTTAGGCAAAGCAACAAAATGTACAGCTTTGGAAAAACGGTCAATAATAAATAGAATTACTGTGTTACCTGCAGAGAGGAAGGCCAGTGATGAAGTCGACCGCTATATGAGACCAGGGGCGGCCTGGGGTTGGCAGGGGCTGACTTATTTTGGGCACACACGGAGCAGGCGGAAATATATTCACGGACATCTTTGACTAGGGTGGGCCACCAAGCGAATTGCTGGATAAAAGAGGCAGTGCGATGGATTAGGGGGTGACATGTGAACTTAGAGGCGTGTCCCAGTGTAGTACCTGCGACCGGAGTGCGGCAGGGATGTAGAGTAGTCTGGGAGGCCCGGTTCCCGGGTATGGGTCAGTGCGCTGCGCCTCCCGAATGGCAGATTCGATCTCCCAAGAGATGGCCCCCACGTTGCAGGATGGGGGGAGGATGGGAGACTCGCATGTCACTTTCCCGGAAGCAGTAAATTGTTGTGAAAGTGTGTCTGGTTTGATGTTGCGAGACCTCGGTCTGTAAGTGATGGTGAAATGAAAGCGAGCTAAAAACAGCGCCCACCTGGCTTGACGTTCGTTGAGCCTCTTTGCAGACCGGAGGTACTCCAAATTCTTGTGATCAGTCCAGACGATGAAAGGCTGGACTTTTCCTTCTAGCCAGTCCTGCCACTCCTCCAGGGCCAGCTTGATGGCCACCAGCTCGCAGTCCCCGATGTCATAGTTTTGTTCTGCTGGGGAGAGACGGCGGGAGAAAAATGCACAGGGGTGGAGTTTACCTTTACTACGTCGAGAAAGCACAGCTCCTACCCCTTAATCAGAGGCATCCACTTCCACAATGAACTGCTGGTTAAGATCTGGTTGTGAGAGAATCAGAGCAGAGGCTTCTTGAGTTGTGTGAAGGCCTCCTGAGCTGGCCCATCCCACAGAAAGGGGAGGTGAGACTGGTTCGGGGAGCAGCAATCTTACTATAATCCCGAATGAAGCGTCGAAAAAAGTTTGCAAAGCCCAGGAACGATTGGAGTTGTTTACGACTGACTGGAACTGGCCAGTTCACCACTGCATCCACCTTAGCAGGGTCAGCCTTAAGGTTTCCCCGTTCAATGATGTAGCCCAGGAATGACACAGTGCTGACATGGAATTCACATTTCTCAGCTTTGACAAACAAGCGGTTTTCCAGGAGATGCTTAAGGACCTGTCTTACATGATGTTCGTGAAAATGAGCATGTCGTCCAAGTAGACGAAGACAAAATACAGAGGACGTCGTTGACAAGAGCCTGAAAAACAGCTGGAGCATTAGTTAACCCAAATGGCATGACTAGATACTTGAAGTAACCAAGATGAGTGTTGAAGGCCGTCTTCCATTCATCTCCCTCCCTTATCCTCACCAAATGATAAGCATTGCACAGGTCCAGCTTAGTGAAGATGGAGACTCTCTGAAGCAGTTCAAAGGCAGATGTTAGCAAAGGCAGTGGGTACTTGTTTCTCACATTGATCTTATTAAGACCCCGATAGTCAATACAAGGCCTTAAACTCTTATCTTTCTTTTCTACAAAGAAAAACCCAGCCACAAGAGGAGAGGAAGATGTATCTTTCCAGTGCCTCACGTTCAGGTTGAGAAATACTGTATTGTAAGAAACTCCATTCCGGGTTTCTCTGAGGCGTGGGCTTTCATCATCAGGGTTCATCCTTTAACCTATAACAATTAAAATATTCTCAAGTATGATCAACGGTTAATTACGGTACCGGCCGGAGTACCGGGAGCAGTTTGGAAGAACAAAAAGACGTGGAGACTGTTCTAGATTGTCATCCCAAACTAACTCAAAGTTTATTCTTTTGTGCAGCAGTTTTTATAGGCAGACAACAAGTTTCAGTTTCAGACCCTGCCCACTGGGTGGGGTGGTGGCCTTCGACAGTTGGAATCCTTTGTTCTACAGATGCACTCTCAAGGCCTATGAATCTTATACAGAGGTCTCCTACATCCTGAGTTCTGACACAAACCAGATGGTCTTTACGTACACATCCTCTGCAAGGGAGTGATAAGTAAAAAGAGTGATTTGTTGGTGTTTTCCTTCCAACCTTAGCATCTACTTTCACACCATAAATCTTGAGTTGACAAGACAAGAGAAAATAACGGTTAACATAAAGAGCCTTGTTAAGTCACAGAATCTTCAGTCTAATATCATCATA
>NW_005189623.1:0-1507 GCF_000239375.1 Pundamilia nyererei
AAAATAAGTAATCAGTAAAGTAACGGGATTACTTTTTGGGGGAGGAATCAGTAATTAGTTACTGATTACTTTTTTCAAGTAACTTGACCAACACTGCTAGCGACCCCTCTTAATGTACGCCATAACATTCCACGCCAATCAGAGATGTTGTGGGCTGCATCGACCAGATGTGTTACATTCCTCGGGATGTCTACGGCATAGAGATATACTATACTGTACAAGTTTACTTCTTTAACATGACTGCACTACATCAGTTCTCTATCCAGCACAGCACCTTTAGGATTGTTGAATCTGTTCCAAGTAGTTTTGAAGGCAAAACGGCATGCAGCCCAGTGCCAACAAGGCACTAGCCGAATGTCTTTATTTGTGAAAGAATAAATCTTTCTGGGATTCTTTTTTTCTGTATATCCAGTCATAACCAGCGGTTTTATTACCAATGTCCCAACATTTCTTTGCATTTTTTAAGCCACTTATAGTGTTTAAACAGCTTGGAAGTCATGTATGTTGGCAGTATACAACTTCTTTTTTTATGGGTAATCAATTCTAAATTAATAACTAAATCCTAACCATCTGTAGTTTGTGTGATAAATGACACTTTGTTTCTGTTTGTAGTTATTTATTCATTCATTTATTTATTTATTTTCTTGCCTGAAAAATCAAAATTTGTCTTGTTTGGTTTTGTCATTAACACGGTGTAAAAGTGTTTTGTTTTTTAGGTTTTGTTTTTTTCCCCCCATATTTCATTACCAGATTTTCAGGCCATTCATATAGTTGGCTTTGTAATGTAAAGCCAATTCTTTCTTTCAATGAACTCATGAGTCGTCTCTAAAAGCTGCATACCCGGGGCAACGGCAGCTACACAGATGTGTCATTTACTTCTTACTGGTGGTGTTTAATAAAGGAGAACTTCAAAGAGGTGTTTGACGCTAAAGAGGCCCCCACCTTCATTTAGTCAAGCATGAAGTTTTGGTTTTATTGTCCAGATTTGTACAAACATTACACATTTTCTGATATGTTTCAATGGAATTTCGTTCTGTAGGAAAAACCCGCTAGAAATTTGCAAAACGATGTCTCGATTACCAAGAGCCGCTGTGAGAAAATATTAGCCTTTGATGTGAGTGAGCGAAACATTTACAGCTGCATCAGCAAACATAGATGTTAGAAGAAGTCATTATCTGAATATCTTTTAGAGTTGAAACCACTAGTTTGATCTCGTAATTGAGATAATTTGTCCTAAGAATTCATTGTCAAAAGCCTGTCTTAAATGAGCTGAGTACACAAACATCACCAAGTGTTAGATTTTTTTTTTCTTCACAAAGCCAACTTTGAGCAGAAAGAAGTGGAGACAATGTTATTTAATCACACACCATCAGTTCACAGTGAATTATAACTAAAATGTTCACACCCTCTTACAGTGGGGCAAAAAAGTATTTAGTCAGCCACCGATTGTGCAAGTTCCCCCACCTAAAATGATGACAGAGGTCAGTAATTTGCACCAGAGGTACAC
>NW_005189623.1:2836-6581 GCF_000239375.1 Pundamilia nyererei
TTTTTTTTTTCTTCACATTCTGTCTCTCACAGTTGAAGTGTACCTCTGATGCAAATTACTGACCTCTGTCATCATTTTAAGTGGGGGAACTTGCACAATCGGTGGCTGACTAAATACTTTTTTGCCCCACTTTGCAGCAGCAGTAAATGAACCACGTCATACAGCAGCTGTTAGCTCAGACCTTGACATAAATGGAGATAAAATTGGACCTTTGAACATATTAACTCAGTTTTTATGTTGTGCTTGTGGAATGAAATACCGTATGGATAGTGTGAACTTTGTATCAAGTTGATGAAACAGTCATGGCATTACTGCTACACAGGTGGGCATTTATAAATAAATTTAGATTTTTAAAAAAAAATTATATGCATTTATAAGTTTTTGCTTTTGGGAGTTTTAATTTGTTCCATTTAGTTTTACAATAGTAGAAAAAGAAAAGCTTAATGTGACCTTGCAGATAAGTGTAATTCTCTTTGACACTGATTCACACATCCAGCATGAAGAATACAGCTTTATTAATTTATCTTAATCTATTTTAAAGCAAGAAAAATAAGGGATTTTTTTTCCTTGTGAGTTTTGTAACTTGCCATGTAAAAGTGACATTAGAACATGTAAATTGTGTAAATTGCTTTCACTCAGAATCTAGAGTCACATATAAACTCACCAGCAATTAGCTAGCACTAGGTTGGACTCCCTGTTTGCCTTTAGGACTGCCTCAAATCTTTATGAGATAGATTCAACCAGGTGTTCAAAACATTCCTCAGTATCACACAGTTTCTGCTGACTTTTACCGGTGCAAATCTCTCGTTCTGCCACATCCCAAAGGTGCACTATTGGATTGAGATCTGATGCCTGTGGAAGCCAAGTACAGTGAACTCATTATCATGTTGAAGCAGCCAGTTTAAGATTATTTGAGTTTTGTGACATGCCTCGTTATCTTATGGTAGCATACTTGGGTAGCATGTAAGTTTGTCTATGTTTTGTTTTGTTTTGTTTTAAATTTCATCTTTTTTAACACCTCCACCATCCAAAATTGCAGCACAAATCAGATCAGGCAACATGGCAATCTTAATCTTCGGGCAATCTTCTGTCCAGTTTTGGTAAACCTGTGTAAACTGTAGATTTTCTGTGCTGTAACGCAAGATCAGCTTTGGGTCAGGAGGATAAGACACTAGCTTATAGGTTGCTTGTAAGCCCCCTTAATCTACTTTCAATGGTAGTTTAAATAATATTTTAAATATTCAGAACTTACTAATACCAGACTCTAAGACCAACAGCTTTACCGTTTTGGTAGACTGAAATGACTATTTTAAAGTGCTCTGCAGTCTTATTGGTATCTCTTTGAATTTCTGCAGAAATTTATTTTATGATTTGCCTGTTAGATACCCAGCAGAAATTAATCAGTATGTTTTTTAAAAGTGAAAATGGATTCCCTGTATTTCATTTGAGTGTAAATTAGGGTTTTGAAATGATTAAGAAAAGTATGTCACTAATACATTACATTGGTGTGAATATTTGAAAGGTCATTACATTTGAAACCACAGAATAAAGTTCAAGTGGTTATCTAGTTATGAATCTGTTATGAATGCATGTTCTATGCAGTTCACTGTCATTTCTTTCACTTTTCCTAAGAACTACCTAACAGTGGTTTGTAGACTACTGACAGCCTGTGTCTAGCATTTTCTGCAGAGTCCCACAATTATAAACATGCCCCAACAATATTTTCACGGACCGGCCTTTAAGGTGTCGCGGATAAATGCAACAAAATAAAAACAGTACCAGTACCCACGGCAGAGCCTCAACTCTTGCGGCCTGGTACTGGTCTGTGGCCTGGGGGTTGGGGACCACTGCTCTAGATCAAGTGGACTGGACTAGTAAAATCATTACCAAGTAACTGGAAAAATGTTGGGTTACTTAACGTAATCCCTGGTTCTTTTTTTTTATTTTTATTTTTTATAAATTTTATTTTCAGTCACAGCAGCATGTTAACAACAAAACATTGAACATACAGTAGTTTGCTGTTCAGTATTTACAATACCCCATAAGATAACAGAAATAGAGAAGGAAAAAACAAACAAACCAAAGAAACCCCCACAAAACAACAAACAACAAACAAACAACAACAAACAAATATAAAAATAAAATGTATAAGGGACATTCAGTGTACAGTTAACTATGATAGTGATATAGAGATATGGCATCCGGTCACGATAAGGTGGTCATTTTAAATGTTTCCATGTACATCAGGAATGGCTGCCATGCCTTAAGAAATTTGGTGGTTGAACCTGCCAGTGTATATCTCATCTTTTCTAAATGTAAAAACCTCATGAGCTCCGCAAGCCACTGTTCATGTGTGGGAGGAGCTTCCTGCTTCCATCTTAAAAATATAAGGCGTCTTGCGATAAGTGAAGCAAAGGCAATAGAATCTGAATAGCATTTTGGCAAAGTGATGTCTTGAGGTATCACCCCAAAGATAGCCGTTAGAGCAGAAGGCTCATATTTAACGTTATACATCTCTGACAAAGTGTTAAATATAGACACCCAATAGTTATGAAGATTGGGGCATGTCCAAAAGGTATCAAGGAGCGAACCTGTTTCTGCTTTACATCTGTTACACAGAGGGTCAGCTCCTGGATAGAACTTGGCTAACTTTTCCTTGGAGATATGTAATCGGTGTAGGACCTTGAATTGAAGGAGCCCATGCCTGGCACAGATTGCTAGAGCTCATCTGTTATAGTCATCCCAAGGTCTTTCTCCCACTGTGCTTTAAGGATGAAGAGAGAAGGAGATTGAAGATCTAATAGTATAGCATAGATTTCTTTAGTCGCCCCTCTCTCATGAACGTTTATATTAATAATTTTATCCAAAGAAGTTTCCTCAGGTAGTTCTGGAAATGAAGGAAATCGACTCTTTACAAAGTGACGAACTTGTAAATAGCGGAAAAAATGTTGCCGAGGAACATTAAACTGCTTCAGGAGCTGCGTGAATGAGGCAAAAATCCCATCTACAAAAAGGTCTTTGATATTTCTAAGGCCATTACTTTCCCATATTTTAAAGGCAGAATCCATCATGGAAGGTGGGAACATATGATTTGAGCAGATAGGTGCTTTAATTGACATTAAGTGTAACCCCAACCTTTTCCTACATTGCACCCAGATTCTGAGCGAGTCATACAACAAAGGGTTACGTTTATAGGTGTATAGTTCTAATGGGAGAGCTGAACTCAACAAAGCTGATAGGCAAATTTTGCCACAATTGGATGACTCAATTTGGAGCCAAGCTGGAGTCTCTGTAGTAACATTACTCATCCAGTACAGCATATTACGAATATTTGCTGCCCAATAATAAGACTGAAAGTTTGGCAAGGCTAATCCACCCATTGGCCTAGTCCTCTGCATGAAATCTTTACGAATTCGTAGACTTTTGCCATTCCAAATAAATGCAGAGATATGCTTATGCAGTGTTATAAAATACTTATTGGGTAAGTAGCATGGGATACATTGAAATAAATAAAGGAACTTGGGTAGTATGTTCATTTTGATAGAATTGATGCGGCCAATTAATGACAGTGGTAAATTGTTCCATCTCTGAAGATCTGTCTCAGTATTTTTAAGCAGCACGACAAAGTTTCTTTCATAAAGATCTTTATATGAGTGGGTAACCTTAACCCCCAGATAGGTCACATACCCTGATTTAACGTTAAATTGAAAATCTGAAAATGAAATCTTTCTGGCTATAGAGTTGA
>NW_005189624.1:0-6576 GCF_000239375.1 Pundamilia nyererei
CTCATCATTGTCCTGTTATCGTGTTCCCACTTAAAATTTGTTTCTCAGAATGACCACACTAAGATTTTAGTCTTTTAAAATACTAAGGTACAACAACTCTAGAGTAGTGGTGTGCAATACTGCATATTTTGGTATCGATCCAATACCAAGTAAACAAGGGTCAGTATCGCCGATAACGATACTTTTCCATAAAAAAGGTGGATGCATCATTGAATTCCTAAATCTCAATTAATTTTCATGACCTTAACTGTTTTTTGTGATGTTTCTTTTTTTTTTATTGTTAAATAGTTAAAATCCAGGACATAATTAGGATGTTTATAATTAAATAGAAAATACTTTTCTCATTTGTTAAACCACTTAAAACTGACGTATTATCCAAAGTATACAAGAGTATACAAAATATACAAAGTATATTTTGTATATAAAATATACAAAATTTTATATATATACAAATATACAAAGTATACAAAGTATACAAGCACCTTTCAATAGGCAGCCTGTCACAGGAAAAAAAATGTTCACATTTCAGTTTTATCTGTGGAACATACCAAAGCTAACACAGTTTGACTGGTGAAAAAAAGCATTTCTGCCCCAACAACGTGATATATCAATATGCCCTTAAACAACTGAAGAATTGGAGGACCAAAAAAAGGGTCAGGCCTCTGAAAGTCATGTTATTAAAAAAAAAACAGCAAAGAGCTGACACAGGACCTGAGAGATACGTCTGGTCCTTCAGTTGATTCCTCTGCTGTTCATTGACGAGCCATCGTCTCAGTGCAATGGTGGCAGTCAGGAAGCCATTCTGTGTGAGGAACACTAAATTACACAAGAACTCAACTGAAAATCACTAACAAAAGGTCTAATACAGTGATGAATCCAAATTTAGATATTTGGTTCATATTGTTATTGATGTGTATAAAGGTGGTTAATAGAGAGGTAGAGTGTCTGCAAGTCATTTGTAAAACAGGGTGGAGGCTTTGTCATAATTTGGAGCTGCATTTCATTGAGTGGTGTGGAAAACTGATAAAATTCTGAACTCAGAAAGTACCATCACATTATGTTCCACCATGCAATAAAAGCTCTTCAAAAAGCACAGACTGAATACATGTTGTATTTCCAAGCATACTTGAATGTTTAAAATTGCAACATATGAAGAAATTAGTGGCGGTTCAATACTTTGGTATCGTTGAGTAGCAACAATCTACTTATTTAGAATTTATTAATCCATTTATAAATCTGTAAAAGCGTGTGTGTGTGTGTACATTAACATTATCAAGAGGAGCTTAGCACACAGCAATGTCTTCATTGATTTTATTATTATAAAATTTTGTTCCAACTTAAAAATCAGATTTTTTTATTTTAATAATAAATATTAAGCAAGGCAATTGAGTTAATACTCAAAATATTCATCTTCATGTCCTGAACAGCAAGTAGTCAAAAGACAATTTAAAAAACAAAACAAAAACTCATGCAGTGACAGGCTGATATCCACAAATGTTTAAAAGACATAAAATACAAGTTTATGACTTTTTTTTTTTTTCCTCCCCCTTGTCAATGAAACCTTGAAACTCAATCCCAAAAAGTTGTTTCTGTTCATCGTAGCATGTCCAGTGGGAGAAACATTTCATTCACTTCTTCCGTCCCAGCTGACTTTAGGTTTGTAAGATCTGGGAAACCTGCAGTCAGTTGAGACTAAAGACGAGTCCAGATGAACAGAAACAACTTTTTGGGATTTCCTTTCCTGGATGATTGAAGTGTCTTCACATATCCTCAAACTTACTTTGGCAAATTAAAAAAAAAAAAAAAAAAAAAAGTGCTGACATTATTTAAGGCTAAACACTGCAGGCAGGTTTGGAAACCCAACAACTGGGTTAACATTTTTGAAATTCACAAGTATTTGAATGAAGCACAAGCTAAAACACTTTTTTTTTTTTGCATGAAGGCATGAATAGATGCCTTATGATTAGATTTGGGACCATTTTACAGATCTAACTCTCCAAACTAACAGTCCTTAATACACAAAACTTTTCCAACAAAATTTTTTGATCCAAATGAGTAGTTACAGACATTGTGTGCCAATTTTGCTCATTTTAGACCATCTGTAAATGAGCTACAATAGTCAAGCTGTGTTCCTTTACTACAGTGCAACAGATAAATTCAACATAGAATTGAAGCTTCTCCGCTAAATATTTATCAGTTTCTTTGTTATGATCAGAAAACAAAAAGCCACTCGAAGAATAACATGTCCCAATCCACTGATGTTTCTTGGTCTTCGGAATCCAATTTTAAGAGAGGTGCTCAGAAACTTCGGGCAAATGCATGCACACAGAGGGCATGTAGATTCAAAGACTGGTCCTTTGGCATTCTTCTTAGGAAGCGGTTTTCACAGCAAGTAGTTGTGGAATATCCAGGCTGTCATGCTTACTGAAAAAATAAATAAAATTCAGTAAATAAATAAGAGTAATTATATACTTTTTTGAAAAGTCTAAAACCCCCTGCAAACCTGTAGAGAAAGGAAAAAAAAATGTTTGAGTACTAAAACAGTTGTTTCACAAGTTCAGCCAAGGTAGAAAAAGGAAAAAAGACCATCACTGAACATAAATTATGGACATGAGTGAAATTATATGATGTGTATATCTACATTATCACATTAATCTCGTTTTTTGTTTGTTTTACATAAATTAGCTCAAGTGTTCTTCAAGATCCATCATCTTACCGAGAGTGCTACAGTACTTCCTCTCCAACATTTGTAGCATCTTTGTCAGTATTGCCTCTTCGAGTGCTGTAATCCAGTAATGACTGGTCAACATTATTGATAATACACAACAAAGCAAACAGAAAGCTACATGGAATGAAGAAGTCCACAGAAACCACCACATGCCTACATACCACTCATCCACAAGGACCACCCCACACAAGCAGCACCCGTGCCAGCAGCTACTCTTTCACCTCTTATAGTCAAAACAGCCAAATTTGTTTGATGAGATACAAAATATTACCTGTTCATTCCTGTCAGCAGAACCAAACAGGTAAATAATTCTTTATGAATAACAACCTATTTGGCTTTTTTAAAGACTCAAATTAAAGCTAAAATAAAAAGTGAATTAATATCAATGTTCCAAAATGTAATTAAAATCTTTCATGCAACTAAAGAGATTACAATATACTATGTAAACAATGCCTACATACTATTTGGGCTCTTTATATTTCTCTTATAAATACAAAGAGTGATAAGATTGTGCAGGAGGATATAATTATGCCACCACCAAATGCTATTTAAAAACCAAAAAAAAACCCCAAAAAAAACAAAAACAAACCATCCACAACATTTACTGACTAACGATCTCCTCATTTTTACAAGTTCATGGCAGACATTATGGATCCTAAAAGCAAATTGAACGCTGTGCATCCCCAATACATGATAAATATTTGAATACGACTTCATATGAAGTATTGCATTTCCCCCAAAAATAAAAGTGTTTAAGTTCCTACTATGCCCCATTTCAACGCAAAGAGAGACTACTGTGTTTTGATGTCATCACTATTTGAGCAAGGTCTTTCCTCCACTATAGATTTCACTATATGTATGCGTGTCTACTTCACCTTCTGATACCCTTTGCCAAGTCCCTTTCTACCACACATGCCCACCCACACGCACGTGCGCACACACGCACACACAGCAGAGACTGGCAAAATGATGACATCATTACTTAACTGAAAGACTTATTCAGTTTCAGTAAATATATAATATGAGAATACCTACAAGTAGTAATCTATGTAAAATGACAAGGCAGTACTAAATAAAACTCCACTGTTGACACCACTTCCACTTCTTCACCCTCCCAAGCAATCAAGGAGAAACACCTAAGTGTAAGACTCTGAAGTCCACAACAGGAAAGCCACCGAATTTCATACAACACTTCTCTGGAAATGTGTCACTGGTATGACACACACACTTCCTATTTTACAGATAAATTTAGTCAATAAAAAGTTTTCTTCTCTTTAAAATATTACAAATCAGATGTATTTCTTTGACCATATTCACAGCCTTAAAATTTAAGAATAAGCTGTGGTACATAAGCTAATGCAAATGAAACAAAATTCCTGTCATGGCATTCACAGCAGTGAATCAACATGTATAAAATATTGTATGTAACAACACAATTTAAACCACTACTCACCTCATCATTCAATATTTTAAAACACTACATGCTACATAAAATAACACTGTAGTAGAGAAATTCATTATCCAGGAAGCCTTACAAAAAGCACAAAGTTTCAGCATGCAACACTAAGATTATAGAAAGCTTGGATAGAAAGAAAAGCTGGAAAACTAATGGGTAGCCAGAGAAGCAAACAACACAAAGGACAAAGCTTTTTCGAGGGTTAGTCAGCAAAGTTTAATAAAACACAATTTTACCCCTTTCCCTTTTTGCTGTTTTTCTTGTACCACATAAAGCCTCCAAAGCCGCCGGCCAGTGCTCCGATGACCACAACTTTTATGGGGGAGAGGGGGGGGAAATTAATGCGGGAAAAAAAATTGAAGAAAAAAAAAAAAAAAAAAGCTTATTGACTAGACAACCTATTAGATGTCAGTATGGCCACAAAAGTAAGTAATAATTAAACAAGAATATGGGAGACTGCTACACTGATGATACAATTTTAAAGGAGGATAATCCTGGCAAAATATTTGAGTAGTATTTAACAAAAGAAGGGGCAAAACAAAATCAGACCAGGCAAATAGTCTTCAAGTGAGAAGACAGTCAATGAAACAAACCAAGTTAAAGAATTCTCGTTATTTTTTTTTATTTTTATTTTTAAAGAGAGACTATATTCTTCTGTTATTTCCAATTTTACTGAAATATGAGCCACTTTGGACTGTGCAGAACATTTTATAGTTGTTAACGCAAGTAATAGGCCACTAGTGTGGCATAACTACAGTTATTATAAATCACATTAGTGCAGAACCACACTGGTTTACAGAGCTATCATCCGTTTTTACTTTAAAACTTTTGCGTCTTGTTTAACTTTCCATTTGCTGCAGCTGCAGGACATCCTACACTTAATGGTTTACCACCATTGTATATCCGGTCTTTAAGTGATGACATGATGAATCCTGCTTCCGTTCCCAAAGTAGTCTGCATTTAATAAGGCTGTGGTGTTTTTAACATGTTCTAATGCTTTGTATCTTGTTCTATTTAATCCCAACCCCCTAAAAACAGTCAGTGATCACTGTTGGCTTCTCTTAGTTTTTATTATCGCTAATCATTTTAAAGTTCAGTTTTTAAACCCTTACGATTTAACTACAGCCCAGCCCATGCAGCAGTATATTAATGACTAACCTCGTATTATGAATGGATTATCTCTGTGGTTCTCCTGACAGACGTTTGGTCCGTTTACAGCATCCTGCCGTCCGAGTGCATTTGCCCCTAACCATTGGGAACCCTCACATTAACTTTTATCGAGTGGAGAAAAAGTCCTCCGTTCATTAGCATTCGCCCTCCAGCTTTACTGTTTATTTTATGCTAACATAGCTGTGTAGTGCTAGCAATCACATAGCACATCATTATATACAGCTAGCCAAACTTCAGTAACTTTCCATCTTCATTTATGTCGGAAGTGATAACAGAGCTGTACGTTTGAATTTGTTTCATAAATCTCTCAGTCAGAACATGGTATATTATATTTAGATGGAAGCTAGCGAGCTCACTCCCTGCTAACTTCTAACTCTGTTAAATATCAAAAATTATGTTTTCACGGATGCCTGGGTGTTAAACTTAATTGTTACACCTGGCAGAGCAGCCACAGTGATCATTTAATTACAGATGAAAGAATTTAGATCAGATTCCAGAGCCCAGACATGGCTAATGACGTCAGACTTAAAGACCGGATTGATAACACTATATAATCATTAGTGTAACCAACAAGTTGACCCAATGGCCAACCAATTTTTTTTTTTTTTTCTTAAATGTACAGTCAAGGTAAATAAAAGCGAACAAACAAAAAACCCTAATATTAAATAAAAGAAAGAAAAAAAAAAAAAGACTATATTACATTAAAGTACTGCCATTTAATACTTATTACAGGTATGTTCTGAATGTGTATCATAAAAAATATGATAAGCATGCTGAAATATAAACATGATCTTTTTGGGTCAACCTCATGTTTTTACATTCATGATCTACTATAAAAAGATGAATTTCAAACTTACCCAAAATGCCAATGACTAAACCTTTAGAACTGCCACTTCCATTGTCCACTGGAGGTTAAGGTAAAAAAGACAAAGACCAATTAAAACCAAAGGAAGAGACAGCAAAATTCCTAAACTGATTATACAACTGACCCATGAGCACACTGAAAAATCTCTTTCAATCCCTGTGAACTGCATCCTTCTGGTTCATCAAAAGTATACTTTAAAATTGTTTCTTTAAATTTTTTATTACATCTACAGTGGGGCAAAAAAGTATTTAGTCAGCCACCGATTGTGCAAGTTCCCCCACCTAAAATGATGACACAGGTCAGTAATTTGCACCAGAGGTACACTTCAACTGTGAGAGACAGAATGTGAAAAAAAAA
>NW_005189625.1:0-2616 GCF_000239375.1 Pundamilia nyererei
ACATTTAATTAACTAAAATTAATTGGATTAAAACGCAGGGAATGTATTCTGGAGTTACTCGAATTATATATGTAGACAGGAATTACTCATTTGAATTGAAAAGATATACCAAAATATAATATGCTATATTTAAAAGGAGCCAATATCACTTTTTTCAGTGTACTTCTACTTCCTTTAAACATGGAATGTGGTTTAATTTATTTAAATCTGCAAGAGATACCTATATAGAGAGATACCTAAATATTTAACATTTCCAGATTGCAGTGGGGTAGAAGAAGAATTATGTAAGGAGCAATTAATTAGAAGAACTGTAGCTTTTAATGTAATTGTTTTATATAATTACCTCAGGGAGAGTGGTTTGTGAGTGGTGGAGAAAAAGTAACACATCATCCGCATAAAGACTGATATTTTGTTCTATATTCAACGTATACCCTTAATCACTTTAGCCTGTCTAATTGCTGCTGCTAGTTGTTAAAAATTGCAAACAGTGAGGGGAGAGTGGGTATCCCTGCCTGTTCACCCTCTGGAGACAGAAGGTCTCCAATCCAATTTTATTTATAAAGCACTTTAAAACAGCCAGCACAAGACCAAAGTGCTGTACAGTAAATACGTTTAGAATGATAGATAAAATGAAACAGCAAAAAATAAATACTAAATAACAAATAATATGTAATTAAACTTTCCTATAATAAACCAATATAAAACAACATACAATCAAGTAAACAACATCTAAACTAAAAATAAAACGTAAAAAAACAACATCTTAGGTCAAAAGGCCAGGGTGAAGAGATGGGTTTTCAGAAGTGATTTAAAGACAGGGAGAGAAGAGGTCTGTCTAATCTCTAGAGGCAAATCGTTCGACAGTTTGGGAGTTTGATCATTTGTCCTGACACATGCTTTTGGGAAATTTATTTTTAACCAGTTTATGAAAAAAATTCCAAAACCAAATTTGTGTAAAGTTCCAAATAAAAATTTCCAGTTAACTCTGTCAAACCATTTTTCTGCATCTAGAGACAATATTGTGGTTTCAATAATTTTACTATCAAATTAAGATATCTAACTGTATTTGTTGATGAGTGCCTACCTCTTATGAAACCAGTTTGGTCACGATTATGAATGGGGTTATCTTCTCTAATCTTTTTGAGAGAGCTTTGCAGATTATTTTTAGGTCAACATTATTAAGGGATATTGGAAGATACATGGTGGGAAAATACTGGAAAAAGAGGATCCAATTCATCTCAGGATGGTTAAAACATAATCTCTTAGATGAGCACTGGCTAAGAGATTATTGCATAGTGGAACAGGCACTATGCAATAATAAACTAATTTCTAGAAAATCCCACCATGCTGTAAGAGAGGAGCTGATTGTGATGCTTTCGAAGCATACATATCGTTTGAATTTTGGGCTAATCGTAGGTCTGAAATCTTTGAGTCTTCATTAATCACATGCAAACGTCCCCTCCTCCTTCCCTGGTCCTTCTTGGGTTCTCGTGCTCTGGGGGGCCTCTAAATCTGGGGCCTGGATCTCCTCCATGGCTGCTTCATGTTCTGCGGGGCCAGGCTATGGCTCCACACACCTAGTATTAGACAGTTACATGGAGAAACCTTGCAAATACAAGCTCGCTTATACACACAGGTGTGCATACCTGACACAGGTTTGTACAAACAGGTACTAACAGACACACACTATCTTGGTTGGCTGCTGTCTCTAAACATATCATGGGTTGTTGGTCTTGTGTGCTGCTTGGTAACATTCAATATTAATTATTTACCATTACTTATTTTTATGTTTGTTGTTGCTGTCGTTTCCCTACTGTGTTGTTCTCATTTTGTTTTGTTTTTTTCAGCAGGTGATCAAACACTTTTTTTCCCATCTCCTTCTGTTGAGTCCAACTTTTCATTTCTTCATCTTTCTCTTTCATGTCCCCTGGTGCTGTCCATTCTGATTGTAATGACTTAAAAGTAAAATAAAAGAAAATAAAAAATAAAGCTTGAATAAACTATGACAATCAAGTAGACCAGTATGGCAAAAGCTGTAATGATGCACTTGAGAAAATAAATCTGTTGGGCATTTTTCTTGGCCTTCAGCCAATAACTCCGATTGCTACAGTGCTGGACAGGACAGGCAAAAGGGCCTGTGTGGGCATTGCATGCTTTCCCTGTTTAAAATAAACATATATAGAATAGCTTTAAGACGGTCATCTTTTAACATATTTTTAGACAACATCGGTCGGCAAAACCAGCAATTGCCATGGTCCTGGGTCTTTAGACCCAGTGTTTTGTGTTTCATGCCTTTTTGATTGATTGATTGATTGATTGATTGATTGATTGATTGGTAATTTATTTCAACATGTGAACAATATACAAGTACATTTAGGAAAGAAAATAAGAGAGAGAAAAAATACTATACAAATTACATACAAAAAAACCTGTTCTGATTAATTTACATGTTGAAAGGGAGTGGGAAGAAGTCAACACTTATTTAATCCCACCCCTTTGCCATAAATTATCAGTTAATATTTAGTCAGCTTCCTTACTGATATAATTTGTAATAAAAATAGTGAACAGATTTCTGATATACTATATACTATAATATCACATCATGAGTTTTTTTTT
>NW_005189625.1:2637-6573 GCF_000239375.1 Pundamilia nyererei
TCGAGAAGATCATATTTTTATAACTCTTTTTGAACAGTTTTATGTTTGGACGTTGCTTTAATTCCATATTCAGACTGTTCCATAGTTTCACTCCATGAATAGAAACACAAAAGCCTTTTCTTGTAGTACGTACCTTCATTGTTTTGAAGTTACAAAAACCCCTTAAATTATAACTTCCTTCTTTAAAAAAAAACATACTCTGAATATTACCTGGCAGTTCTGTATTTTTTGCTTTGAATAGAATTTGTGCTGTTTGGAATTTCACTAGGTCGTCAATTTTCAATATTTCAGACTGCAAAAATAGTGAGTTTGTATGTTCCCTATAACCTGCATTATGGATGATTCGAATTGCTTTTTTTTTGAAGAGTAAAAAGTGAATGTAATGTGGTTTTATAGTTATTGCCCCAGACCTCTGCACAATAGCTTAAGTACGGTGAAACCAGTGAACAGTATAGAATATGAAGTGATGTTCTGTCGAATACCTGTTTTGCCGTGTTTAGTATTGCAATACTGCGTGATACTTTGGAATGAATATATCTTACGTGAGCTCACCAGTTAAGTTTTTCATCTATTATTACCCCCAGAAATGTATTTTCACTGATTCTTTCAATATCAACACCATTTATTTGAATCTTTGCATTTGAATTTAAACTACTATTTCCAAATAACATAAATTTAGATTTATTCAAATTTAATGTAATTTCTTTTTATCCAGAACTTCACTTTACTTATTTCATTAGTCATATCCTCCAATAAATTCTGCAGATCATCACCAGAGCAAAAAATGTTTGTATCGTCAGCATTATTATGTTCTAGTTTGTATGGTTTAGGCCTTAGTTAGTTAAAAATAAATAAAATACATTTTATTTACACAGTGCTAAATCACAAGAAA
Source organism: Pundamilia nyererei (assembly GCF_000239375.1). NCBI lineage: Eukaryota > Metazoa > Chordata > Actinopteri > Cichliformes > Cichlidae > Pundamilia > Pundamilia nyererei. The sequence goes on from NW_005189625.1 coordinate 3,530, forward strand.
CAAGTGGTAGCAACAAGTAAGCCTGCAGTGTGAGAGAGAAGTGCTCTAATGGGGTGATATTGTACTATAAGGTCATTAAGATAAGATGGGGCCTGATTATTCAAGACCCTGTATATGTGGAGCAGGATTTTGAATTCTGGAGGGGAAGCCAATATAGGAGAAATATGGTCTCTCTTTCTAGTCCCTGTCAGCACTCTTGCTTCAGTATTTTGAATTAACTGAAGGCTTTTCAGGGAATATGTTGGACATCCTGATAATAATGAATTACAGTACTTTGTTTCTTGAGGGATCACTAATGTTGTCTTACTAATTGAGTTACTATCGACAAAAAATTGTCTGTTCTCTTAGACCTTGAAAGTTACAGATTTATTAGACTGAGTCAGTGAAAGAGGATTAGAGCTACCGCTTGGTGTGCATTAGTGGCAACCCAACAGGTGCCTATCTAGTTATTAAAATATGGCATACTTTATTAACCTGTTTATAAAGAGGGAATTCTTCCTTTGTTTATTGTTAATCTTAAAAGTTTCACTCAAAACTATACACTTAAAACTGCACTCTTCTGAGTGCAGTCGAGGAGTAAAAAATCACCAAAAAGAATATTTTCCATGTCCTATCTCATTCCTCATGACCAAGCCACATTAAACAATGGTCAATGGTAACATGAATGACAATGAATTATAGTAGTCCAGTCTAGAAATAATAAATGCATTAACTAGTTTTTCACTGTCACTCTGAGACAGGATATTTCTAATTTTATAGATATTGCACAAATGGAGGAAAGCCGTCCTACATATTTGTTTAATATGTGCATTGAAGGACATATCTTAATTGCCCCTTGGGGATAAATAAAGTGTCTCTGGCTCTGACTCTGATATCCTGGTCAAAAATGACTCCAAGGTTCCTCACAGAAAGTCAGAGGCCATTCAGGTCTTCATGTCTTTAAGACATTCCTGCAGTTTAACTAATTGGTGTGTATGGCAACAGATGGCTTTTTAAGTAAAGGTTTTACTACTGCTACTTAAGTATTTTGTAGAAATGAGGTTAACTCAGAAATATAAAATTGGAGAAAAATGAATTTGAATGAATATCAATGGTAGCCTACTGAAAGTAGCTGTAGATAATGTTTCATCTGTGAGATGATTATGAGTAATTTCTGGGTTTTTCACAAATTTTATTTGTCATCGAAACTTATTACATTCAAAAATAACACTCATTAGTATGGTAGACAAGTGTCTAATTCTGAAATTCAACTGTAGTTTTATGCACGTCTCTTAAAGAGGCACTTGTATTCATGCAAGCTGAAAATGAGATGATGGTGGTAAACAGTGTAGTAGAAGTGAATTCCACCTGACTGTCGCCTCACAAATACTCTCCAGTACTCCTTCCTTTTTTGTAGCTAGCCAGTTCTGTGGTTGATGAATATAATGTGTTATTCAGGGACTAGCAATTGCAATTGGGCAGTTTAGACATCAGTTCCTTTCTGTATCCAAAAGCAGTAAAACATAGGTAAGTTCCAAATACCTCGCTACCTTACTTGTCTGTATTGTACTTACTGCCCCAGGCACTCATCTTTTGGGACAAATATGTCAGTAAAAAGAAAACAAAAACAAAAAGACAAACGAGATGATGGAAAAATGCTGTTAGATCTCTGTGTAGAAACTGTTTCAAATTAATACAAAGTTACAAATCAATGCAAAACCTTGTAACAGTGATCATCTTTAAACGAAAACACATGATACAAGGTGCCCCCCCCCCACACACACACAGAGATATATATTGAATTACCACTGTATTGTGTTTCTAAGTGATCCCATTATTCTTGAGCCTCACAGCAATTACGATGCATTCAAAGACTCAAATGAAGTGTAACAAGAGATCAGAAACAGTTTCTGCTTGCTCCTTTCACTCATAACTGCTAGACTAAAAGAGAGGAGGATTCATTTTAAAGCGCAGGCATTTTGTCTCACCTATGCAGGGGGGAAATTCTTATCGGTCATAATCCTGCAACTTGATTTTCCAGCTGCAACTTCATACACATTTTCCCTTTTAGTTCATGCTCATGTGTTTGTAATGAAATAGCATGAAGACGGGTGTTTTTTTGCATCTCTCTTAGTGTAGAGTATGGTTGATCATTTACAAAACCATTTGTCTTCAATCTCTATACATGTAAGGAGTGAGTGGAAGTTCTAAGTTTTGCACAACTCAGAAATACCCAGTTATTCCACAGTAAATGTAATTATTTGAAATGTAGACTGACACTTAAATGCATTAATCATGATACTTTAAAAATTAGATACATTATATTTATTTGATCAATGGAATTGAGAGATGATCTTGTCTTACTCTCCCTTACTGGCTTAGTTGCAGAGTTACCTTTTTTTATATTTTTATTTTTATGTCTGCCTTTTATGTTAATCGTCATGAGCCAAATACAGCATGGGGAACCTTTTGACAATGTTTTTTGTTTTTTGTCTACATTGTGTATTACACAGCAACACATATGTTTTCGCCTTACTGTAAACATTTTCCAGTGTATTTTTTATTATTTCAGAGGGAAAGATTTACTACAAGATATAAGTCCCTGAACAATTAGGCTGACTATATGTGTTCATCAGCCATTTCCCTGCAATTTTGTTAGCCTCTCTTTAACTCCGATCAATTTTTTAGCTGCATCAGAAGTAAGCTACAGACCTAGTCCACCAGTAGCAACAGTCCCACCAAAGTTTCTCTTTTTTTCTATTGCATCTCTGTAATGATGTGGCAACAGTGGGATAAAAGGCGGAGATAAGGTAATAAGATGGCAACAGCAAGATGTTACCACTTAATTACCAAATTAATTATCTTGTATCAACAGCTTTATAGATGAATAATTTAATTTATGTAACTGGGTAATGACAGGCAAGAAACTGGGGCTATTAATGTGGAACCTAATGTGTCTCTGTGACATATATATATATTAGGGGTGCAACGATACACAAAATTCACGGTTCGGTTCGGTTCGATACTTTGGTGTCACGGTTCGATATTTTTTCGATACAAAAAAA
>NW_005189626.1:0-914 GCF_000239375.1 Pundamilia nyererei
ACTGGATTTTATTTCAGTGCTAAAATTTGTATATTGAGGAGATCAGAAGTTCTATATCCATATTATGCTTTCCACAATGCACAAGTTAAAATTAATAACAGACGAGCGTTTTACAGCTGAATACATTTCACGTTCAGACAGACTCATCTGTTAGAGGGGAGACAGCTGACTGCAATTAACCCAAACACCTCTGCTTTCACTGTCACAGTAAATGTGTTCAGCTCCATTGTGCTACCAAAGAAATGGCAGCAGTGCTGAGAGCATAGCACATGAAACCAGTAGTCTTGGTTTGTCTACATGCAGTACAGAACGTTAGATTTTCACTCGATTTCTTTTAATTCAGCTCACTTAGATGCAAAGTTTTTGGTGGGAGAACTGTTTCAGCGCTCATCCAAATGTTCTTGAGTTCTTCAGTCTCAGCTGACTGCAGGTTTCCCCGCTTTAAAAACTCTACAGTTGCATAACGATCAAAACCAGCATCATTGTACAATAATGAGACACAAGATCATTGATAATTGTTGATATGCAAATTATCTCAACCATTAAGCAATGGCCATGAGTACTATTCATGTACTATTCATAGAGTCTGGGGAATGGCTGCAATCACGCACTGTAAAGATGGTGAAAGATGTACCCTTAGGGTCCCTGTTCAGTTCAGAGATGGCCGTTTCCATTTTACCCAAATGGCTTCCCTTCACTCTCTGCTCGAATCATCCTTCCTGCTAAGTATGTGAATATACTAATTGTTGAAGAGTGGCCACTGGACTGTAGCTGTAAATAGAGAACAGTGTCCCGGCGTGATGAGGCAGCTCTTTTGTGCTGTGCCATTTAGCCAGAGGGAGAAGCAGTTAATTCCGTCTATTCCTTTGTCACAAGGGGTCAGTAGCTCAGAGTTTTACTGCAGAAGCCTTTCA
>NW_005189626.1:1774-3639 GCF_000239375.1 Pundamilia nyererei
ACACTGAATGAGCACCACAGACAGATGGAGGCTTAATTAAGTAGTTTTAAAAAATGGCCACTTTGCTGAAAACAGAGTCCATATATTCATTAGCCAACCATTAGATGAGTAATGTCCAAAAAAACCAGCTACTCCTTCCCCGTTTTCAAGCAAAAGTGAACAGAAAAATGACCCGTGCTGACTACCACAGATAACTTATATAGACACCATGAAGTACATCGCTTATGTTCTCTACATGTTAGTACTTGAACCACCAGTAAAATGTCATACAAATATTTTTAAGATAAATTTGAAACTTTAATGTGGGAATTTTCAATCAGTCTTAATAATATTTTCAAATTCGGAACATTCCAGTATGTGTGTGTCAATCGTTCCCTATAAAGCTACAGAGAGTCTGACTACAAAGCTCCTGTCACCGGCGAGTGTTAAAGTAAGCTCCACTGGTAGAATAAATCCATATATGAATCCTCTTCAATCCCAGAAGAAAGCACATCAAAACCAGCATGCGCTGCTTACAAAAAGTATTCACTTCCTGTTGAAGGCTTCATGTTATATTCATACAACCAGAACCCGGTTTGCATCCAAAAACTGCTCCAGCACTGCTGATTCTCCAGATGGGTGGCACAAAAATATAAGTAGAAGATAAGCAAGAACTAGATGAGAATGAAATTATGGAGTTAAAGCAAAGTGGATCACATGATGTAATCCACGGCATCAATTTTGCATTGATTGAGCCCCATTTTCTAGGAAAATTTTGTTTTTATCACTGTAAATTATAAAAAATTATGTAACGTAGCAAGTACAATGTAAAATAAAATAATAACATGCACTAATGCCTTTTCTGCTAATTGAAGATGGAAAACAAAAATGGACTCCCCGTCATGCCCCTTAAGGTTTAGACACTGGTTTCCCACGGTTTTGAGCATGCATCACCTTCATGTCACCCAGTGGGAGACAACCTGTCTCCAAACAGTTGTCTCCTGGATCAGACTGACTGCAGTCAGACAGATTAGCAAAGAGTTGCTAATGATTGCTGTCTAATTTTAAAATAAAGACAAAATATTAAGCCAGTCTGTGTCTCTTTGCCAAAGGGCACTCAACTTAGCTGGTTGCCAGTTGGTTATATTCTGGTTACATTCTTACATAAACACAAGATTGCCATGCACCTATTTCCCAGTTAAATTGCCTCAAGCAGCAACGACATCATTTGTGGAGCGATTTTTGAACTTTTTTTTTCAAATGTCTGATGTTCTTGCTGAACTTAATGTAAGAGTGAATTTCTGTTTAATGTAGAAAGCAAACGATTTGCAATAGATGGCAATAGACTCCATCTTATTGCCATTTACATCACTGTCTTGACGCACCAAAGTCACTTTGAAGACAGCAGCTGATTGCGAGCGTGCACAGACCTGGTCCTCGCCTTCAAAGCAACCATCTCAAAGGCAACAAGACTGCAAGTTCACTGCACATTTTCAAAGCGGTTTTGATTGTCTGTGGTCTCCAACCCACTGCTTTCCTAGTGTGATTGTAGCACTAGATGGTTTATTTCAAGTCCAATTCCTTTAAAACACAGGATGCGTGATACAACTGGCCTCACTCGCTAATATGCGCATCACAAAAAATAACCAGGCAAGCTAAATGACAGTAATTTACCACCATTTTTTGTGTTAAAATTTGTCACACACTCTTTTTAGATTTGCCTTGAGGTGGCATGGAAAATGCAGCCATGGTGGTGGAGAGTCGCCTGCACGGCTACAAGAAAAAAAAAGAAAGACAAAGTCTGATTAAAAACATGAAACCCACTGTGTCTGAATTTCCTGAATGTTTCTTCGAGATTGATGATGTTTTTTAGGAAGGAAAAAAAA
>NW_005189626.1:5267-6567 GCF_000239375.1 Pundamilia nyererei
CGGGCACAAACAGCTGCTGTTCGTGTGTACCCATCAGTCCATCCATAGATTTTTGTGAAATAACAAGCAATCAATATGAATCCTACAATATGCTTGGAAAATAATTGGTAATATGCATTAGGGACATTAGCACATATTGTATAACCTAAAAAAGGCAATTAAATATTGTCAGAATAAAATATAACATTAAAAATTATAGTCCAATAATAACATAATAATTTAAGCTTATATTCCAATTAGGTGATTGTTCTTTCTGTGTTTTTTCACATTCACAGGGGTCTTTATAAGGTAACTGTGACCTCAGACTTTGTGCTGGAATGAGTGCAAACGTGTGAAATCGGTTCAAAGTGTGTGTCACACCACAGAGGAACTCACTCACCATCTCTGAGGATGCTATTAACCCACAGTGGCCTTTGGTGACAACCCATGATACAATCTCATCAGCAGATGTGGGTTCACTATCAAAACACTTCCAGTAGCGGCAGCAGTCTGGCTCTGCTGGTGGCAGAAAGTCACCCTCCCTCTATCTCTTCTTATTCCTCTGTCTCTACTGTGTGAGCATATTTGATGACACCACAGGCACGACACAGAGCTGCATTACTATTTGTGGTTATTACTGCAACCACAATTTGTAGAAAAATATAATACATGCAAGGAATGGAGGAGGGACTATGAAGCAGTACAAGAATAGAAGAAAAAGGGAAATGTATCTTTGGTTCAGCATCTTCAAAGAATAAATGGCTTATTACACTGCTGCTTGTGTTTACATTTTTAGATTATTTTCAATTTCCGGGATGTAATTGCTTTCCACATATTTCAGTTTCCAATTAAAACAAACCTGCAGAGACTTAAATCAAGCTCCAGATTCTCCAGACTTACATGAGATTACTTTCTGACCAATCGCTTCAACAGACAATTGAACTTAGCTAAACTACAGAAAAACAGAAAGAAAGAAAGAAATCCATTTTCTTGCTTTCCTCTTAGATCTTTCATCAAGCGTAAAAAACAAATTTAGGCAACTTGAGCAAACGACTGATTAAATGAGTGTCCGTTAGCAAGATTAGGTAAAAACTACAGAAGTGAATTTCCTTGAGATGTGGAGCGTGGGGAAAGAAAGAAACCATTAAAATCTTAGTTCTGGGCAACTTTCAATACAGAGCATTTTGGCAGAGGAAGCACTTTGTGAGTGACCTTCTGGCTTGTGTTTTCTGTGGTGTGACTGATGTTTAAGTGGATTCAAGGACAAGCAGCAAATGCAGACAGGGGAAAGTAACCTGTGCTTTCAAAGCTGAACATTTTC
>NW_005189627.1:0-6563 GCF_000239375.1 Pundamilia nyererei
GACAGTATGTTGCACTGAAGCACCGCAGCAATTTCCTAATGTTGTAAACCTGCTCAACATCTGGCAATAAACCCTTTCTGATTCTGATTCTGATATATGTATATGTTGGTGTATACATATATAGCTATATGTATATACATATATCAAAAAGGAACTTTCTGCATTATTGTGTGTTCAGTAGTTTACACTGTCACGAATGCTTGTGATGTAATTCAAGCTATGCAATGTTAGGTATGTTTCCACAGTGTTGTTCAGCAGTTAACATCTAAAGAAAAGGGGATGTGTTGATAGGAGTTATGTGGGTTAGTTCAGCTTCACCACTAGGGGGCTGTCTAAACCAAATTGTGATATATATGATATATATGAGTCTCTTACGCTGATGAAAATGCAGAAAACACAGATCACGAACACCTGTTCAACCAATCACTTTCATTCCACTTTGATCTGCGACAAACTGACAGTTCATCTCTGTTACAGTGTTGCATTAGACTGCTATATTTTTTTTTGTTCTTTATGCTGTAGATTTTCACGTCTCTGGAATAGTTGGCAGTAATAAGGATGATTTTCTATAAAATCATATTGATATGACCCGTGACATATTCATAGATGACCGTTAGATTAGTCAGCCGGGAAACTGTGTTAACTCATAGAGCTGAAGATATCATGGATATGCTGACCTCGCTCTCACTCCCAAAGCGTAACATTTTAGGCTAGGTGACAAATCGTCACAATATTACGTTTTCGGCTACCCAACACGTTCCTAAATGACGACCTCGGAAAAAACAGGAAATATGAGAACCGTCTGGACTGAATCTACACATGTTTGCTCTTTTTCTTCAAATCGCTTAGAAACACGCTATTTAACATCATTAAAGTCCTGGTTAAGGTCAGGAATAAGGTTATAGTCAGGGCTAGGGATAAGGTTAGGTTTAGGGCTGGAATACAGGCCTGGAACGTCTATTACCGCAGGAGCATCATTGCACTGGATTTCAGCCATAACCCGCCGCGTACCATAAGAACGCCGAAGGTCTCCTTTCGCGTTCCTCAGGAACGCCGCGGGACGTGACAAAACGTCGACATGTTACGCCTGGGGATATTAGCCGAACATCATGAAGTCTGTATGTGTTTCATAGTGTCGAACAACCTTTGTACAGTTAAAGCCAGCAGTTACTACATGACAGAAACACCAACGTTATCTCTTTTATGTGTTTATACACAGGTCACGCTGATTACTGAACAAAAACCCAAAGATCAGCTGTTAATCGAATTTATTTGCTTTCTCTCCTCCTTAAACATGTTTTTAATGTTAGTTATAATTCAGAACTGGCGACTGAAACACGTAGGACACATAAGAACATCAGGAAATAAAACCCCGATAAATATAGCCTCAGTAAAAGAAGTCAGTGTCAGCGGGGGTTATTACAGCTGTGTACCGGGGCCTGCGCTTTGTCGGTGGTAATAACAGCTCGATTGCTTGCGAGGCGAGCGGGTCTATCCCACACTTTGCCGTTAGACTGGGCAGACATCTCCGAAATCATCGAAGCACTTTTGCAAAGAGGCTGTATCTTGACAAACTGGCCAGACATCTGAAGATTAAACCGCTACATTCTCGGCTAAAAAAATATTAAAACGGTATTTAGTGACACACAAACAGGGTTTTTCAAAGTTCAGTTCTGTTAGTTTCAACATGCCGGTTGTTGTGTGCTAAAAACAATGGCCACCAGTATGGCTGGGTATCGTCACTGATTTCTAGAATGATTCAATGCCGATTCACAAGGTCCTGAATCGATTCGATTCGATTCAATTCAATTCGATTCGATTTGATTCAATTCGATTTGAATCTGGGAAATTTTGCCTCAGACAGTCAAAAATATTGTAATTCAGATCAGTACATTTACATATTTTTGTATCTATAAAAAGGAAGCTGACACTTTCCAGACTTTATCAAAGGTGTGAGCATCACAGCAGATGCCTTTGTGTCAAAGTAGCTGAAGATAAAACACAGAAAAACATGGTGGTTTTCCTGGCCTGGGATTATAAAAAAATATTCTGCAGTACATCAAAAACAAAAGAAAACCATTAATCGACTTATGAACATTACCTCTGAAGTTACAGCGGGTTTATTAGAGACACGGCTAAACGTTTTGCATTTTGCATAATTTTAAAAAGTTTAAATTTGTTCAGAAGCCTATTGAACGGCAGAAATTAGGTTTTCTTTTCGGAAGTAAGTAAGAGGAAAAAAAAATATTGGCGACAGCGCTGTAAATAACGGTAGACTTGTGCGTAACAAGCAGCGAATAATGCAGAAAACAGATTTCGAGGATAGACGGGAAACTGTTCTTGAAGTACACTGAGAAAGAGAGAGAGAGAGAGAGCTGTGCATGAAGTGTGATTTTATTGTGGTGGAAGCAAAACAGCAAAAGTAAGAGGGAGTCCATGACGATGTTTATATGAAGCTTAGTTTGGATCTTCTTTTGCTGCTGGTTCGGTCAATATTGTTTGGAGAGAGATAAAACTAACAGCTTTGGAATCAGTGCAAAAAGGGCGTAAACACAAAGCGCGGACCACCGAAACATCGGAATCAGCGAGCTGTCGGCTTTCAGCCCCGACCGTGTCCGTGCCGTCGGGTGAGAAAGGCGACATCTCACCGATTCTGATCCGCGGTCCGCGCTTTGTGTTTACGTCTTTATGCAGAAGCCGTGTACCTGCTCTCATTTACTGTTTTAAATGTTTGGTGGCTGTCAAAATTTTGTGACGTTTCACCTGAGATTCTGGAATTTTGGGCAAAATACATTTATATAAAAAAATCGATTCAGGATTTTAATAAATTGATATCACGTTATCCAAGCCAGAATAGATTTTAATCGATGAATCAATTATTAAAACCCACCGCTAGCCACCAGGCCAAAGCAATGGTTTTTACTCGATCAGCGTTAACCCCGCCCCCTGAGTTTCATGGGTGAGGTTGACAGATAAAATTATTTCATGGTGAGACCTGAAGGACTCAAGTGTGCCAAAATGAATTAATTAAATACACCATTAAATAATTATTTAAATGTGGCAATAATTAATTAAAATGTGAAATAAATAAATAATTAGTTAAATGTGGCAATAATTAATTAATTAAATGTGTCAAAACATTTTTAATTAATTATTTCCCATTTTAATTAATTATTTCCAATTTTAATTAATTATTGCCACATTTAATTAATTACTCAATGGTGTATTTAATTAATTCATTGTGGCAGTCCTGGCGTTCCATAATTCACACCACGGCTGAATGTGGCTGAACTTCACTGCACTTTAAAACGTAGTTAATGGTGGTAAAAACCTGCATGTACAAGCGTCACAGAGCATTGTTGTTTTAAAGGAGGACATAAAAAAATCCTGATTAAATCTGGGAGTTCATCCTTTGGACAAATGAGATTCAAACAAGTCTGTTTAACCATCACAGTGAAACCTGATGCTGACTTCCAGCCACTGAGTCCAAAAACCTGGCAGCGGAGGAAAATTCCCGGATGTCGATCCACAGGATACGGGAACAAAAAAAATCTGATTTTCTTTAGAAGAAAGAAGTGAAAAGTATAACCTGAAGAAAACTGTTGCCCAACTTAAAGTAAGAGAGTATGTTTTATTATAGAAAAGCGAAGGAGAACAACATGAGAATCGCGGTTCTGTTTTCAGTGGGCCGGGATTGTAAACACGTCATAGGTGCTGTTGGAGCTGCTGTTGGAGGCTGGAGTGAAAACACAGAGAGGCCAGTTAGAGGAAGAAGCTACAGACTTACATGTATTACAGCGTCTTTTTCTTCTTCGCTTAAAAATTAGCTCTGCATCAGAGAGCAGCAGAGCTGGATGTGAGGATGAAGCGCTCTTCGCGTGGTCGAGTTATTCTGTAAGTACATCACTGACCCATGTTACAAAGTGACTTTAGGGCGGATCCGGTTCAGACTCACTTTGCTATCGGGGGACTCTTTCTGTTTGAATGTTATCGACTAAAGGAACCATTTTTAGGACAGTCTCAGTGTATGACGCGGTTAACGCCGTTTCACTCAGAGCTTGAACTTGAATTGGTTTTTACGTCGCACAATCAAAACAATAAATAAATAAATAATAACATAAAAAAATGATCGTGTTACCAAAATTTTAGCTAGTTAGCTGACTCCTTGGATCATTTTAAAGGTTGAATATCATGTTGCACACACACTGTCACACTCGTATCTATTTAAAGAACTACACCTCTTCCTTCTGCTAAATTTTTAGTTTGAAGTAAAACAGTTAAAGATTAGCTGCATCAGAGAGCAGCAGAGCTGGATGTGAGGATGAGGCGCTCTTTGCTCTGCATGCTGGAGTTATTCTGTAAGTACATCACTGACTTTCTCTGTTTGCGTGTTGATGATTAAAGAAACTGTTTTTATTTGTGTAAATTTCATGAAGAGGTGAAAAAGTTTGTCTTAGAATTTGATTGTTTCTAACTGTCTCTTTAACATTGTGTGGGATACACTGTAGTTTTACACTTACAGTTTATAGTTTATGAGCTCAGAAACTAATTTGAGGACGAGCTTGAACAGAAAATTAACTTTTTTAAATGAGTTTGATGATGTTTCAATCTCGATTTTAGGGCTAAGTACACTCCATGGAAATGTTGAAGGTAAGATTTTGCCTTTTTTTTTTTTTTCGTTTATAAAATCTGAACAGTATTGATCTGTATCTGTCATGATCCTGGGTTTGGGACCAAGAGTTTTCAGTTGTGAACTCTCAGTTTCTGTTTGATATTCTCTGTTTTACTTGGTTTGTTGTAGTTTTACAGTTTTGAGTGTATCTAATATTGCACTTTGTCTTAGGTTGTGTTTTCATTCATATTCTGTGGATATAGTTATCATTTTTTGTTATTATTCAAGGTTGTTTCCCATTCTCCTGTGTTCCCTGAGTCTAGACTGTGTTTCTGTTAGATCCAAGGACGTAGATTTGGTTTCAGCATTGGTGGGGACGGATGATTATACCACCGAACCCTGCCCTGTTTATTTTTTTCCCCTTTTTGTCTTTGCTTCTTGATAACAAAAGGAGAAATATACTTGCCTACATATGCTATTCTACATGCTTTTAAACCATTTAAAATCACAATTCATAGTTTTATATGTGAATTATATCATGTTAAATTAATATTAAACAAATGACTGACTAAGTATTTTAGGCTTTAGTTTACTTCAGCCATATTCCATATAAATCAGGTATCATACAAAAATAAAAATAGTTTCAAATACAGTCATGACAATAAATTAATATGACTTTAAGGACTTAACAACATTACTTCAGTTATAATACAACAACATCTCTGATACATTAGTACTAAGGGGACACTGAACGACCTGGTGGTTTTTGTCCATCTAAGATTACCACAAAGTAAAAGATCTCTCAGCAAAATTATGCAGCATTTTAGGCACACTATTGCCCCGATCAAATCAGTGAGCTGGGATTTTTTATTCTAAACATGAACTACTGTTACATCAACAGACATGGACTACTGGTGTCCCACACAACAACTTATTGTCCAGTATGTTAAGGAGCCAAACACATGCCTGCTCCTCTCGTTAACTGAGATAAACTGGTGGCATATTGGTTTTACATCATATACTGTCCAGTCTGTCCTGGTGGACATGGCAACACGTTATTCATGGTTACATACAATTTTAGACTGATGTGGGCCAAAGCCTAGCACATACTTGCCATCCTTGACACCTCAGAATTAGGGAGACATTCAAAAGGGCTGTTTGGGGGAGATATACTAAAAACCCTTGAGTTTTACAATGTACCAGATATAATAAGTTAAATGTCACCGCTATTATTGGCCGGGGCCAGAAACAGCGGGGGTGTCCAAATTCAGAGACTGTGTCCACCTGAGGACCAGGTGTTGTGACTAAAAGTGATTGTCTGCCAAAAACTGATTGCTTGTATTAAAACTGCTATAAATAACTTGTTGGTCTATAATATGTGAAACATATGTCAAATGTATCCCTCGTGAATGATATCAAGTCATCTTGAGCAACAAACAACATTCCTGTAACAAGGTAGAAGCCGCAATCAGTTTTTGGCAGTGACTTTTATGTATCCTTTATTTATGCAGTTAAAAAAAAATTATTGTTGACTTTAAAAATGTCTCTCTTAAGAGTAATCTAGCCAAGAGGACAGCTGAAATTGCAACACATGCAAAAATAGTTCTGTAGACATATTTTAAGTGGACAAAAGGAAGCTGATTGATTATAATGCAGGTACAAGAACACAGTTACAAAGATACTTGAGAAACGGGTAATTTTTAAATTTTATATATAGCCCCTTTGTAATACCTGTTCACAGAAGTCTATTTAGCATCATATGTAATGATTTTACACATAAAAAACTAGAGTTGGATGTCTCGAGACCGGTCTTGGTCTCGAGACCGGTCTCGAGACCACTTTTACGTGGTCTTGGTCTCGTCTTGGTCTCGACGGACTTTTGTCTTGGTCTCGGTCTTGGTCTCGACGGACTTTTGTCTTGGTCTTGTCTTGGTCTCGACGGACTTTTGTC
>NW_005189628.1:0-1779 GCF_000239375.1 Pundamilia nyererei
AAAGGTAAAAACACAAAGTAATGTTGACTTGATGTTCTCCCACAGACAACGTCACTGGTTGAGCTTCCTCTGACCTTTATCTGTGTGTTTGAGCAACTGTTGTAAAAGAAGAGGTGAAAGAGAAAGAAAATCCAAATTAATCCACGTGAAGGAGCAGGACCACAGAGAATTATCAAGATAATAATTGTTATAATATTTTAATATCCTGTCATATGTTGATGAAAAACTGAATTATGCAGGTCTAAATATCACATCAGTACTGCCAACTTTTAAGTTCTAAGTTAATTATTATTTTATGAGCCTGACATCAAATGTAACAGTGTACTGAAATCTGTAAAGCGCATTGTACAAGTGCATGGACTACAGTTAGTGTTCCTGCTGACAAACATCTTGTGTTTTCACTCTAAACACAAGGAGTTTATGATAAAGCAGAGCTCCTGTTTACATCTGTAGATGTGTTTGAATGTGGCCATCAGGATTAACTGATGCCACATCTGTGCTGTCACCTGTCTCAGTCTATTGAAGGAGAAGTCACAGGTCAAATGTGACATGGTGTTTTACATTTTTATATGGTGCTTTCTATGTGTTGATAATATGCAACATGTATGTAAGAATTTTACACTCTAGCACTTTTACACTCCACGGCACATATTTCACATAAATAAATAAAAAATAAAAAAAAATCACACAGCACACCACCAAAGAAAAATGTCACAAAAAGCATATTGATAATTTTTGCCCGTGCACATGGCATAGCGGAAAGGGTTCGGTTTGTCCCCAGTACACTTTTTTTGCTTTCTTCTGACCACTACTCATGCTAGGGGCATCATCTGGGTCGGAATTTTCTCCAGGACCCAAGTCAGATTGACTACTTTTTCTTTTTAAATATTTATTTATTGCTATTACGCCCTGCGTGGTCTCGCTCACAGCATGACTATTATGTAATTTCTTCTTGGTCTTCTTCTGTTTTACTGGCAGTTGGCAACTCATTTAATTAGAGCGCATAGTTGTACTGCCCTCTAGTGGAAGAGAATGTAATTGTTCTGCCCGTGACTCATGCCGGACGCTTCGAGTACTAATCAGGTGGAACCAGATAATCTTCCACGGCACACCTGATCATTTCTCATGGCACACTTATGTGCTGTGGCACAGTGGTTGGGAAACACTGCTCTAAGTTATGAGGATGTTTGTCAGTTCTACACTCCAACAGGGTTTTATCAGAAGTCACTCAAAACCTTTCAAGCTATCATGTTTACAGAACGGCACACATGCACACACACCCTATTAAAAACATGACCTCCTTTCCAGAGGTAATCATGTTTATCTTCTATACACAGTAACTGAGACACCACGCTGTTACTATTAATGAATCTCTGATAATATATGACTGTATTTTAAATTAATCAAACTTTATTTTCAACAAATTCAAAGTATTTATTCTACAATTACAACATTAAAATCAAAAGTTGGCTAATTTTCTGTTTAATCAGCTGAATCACTGGTTCTCAGGTTACTAAAGGGGGCAAATCCCAAAGTCCCGTGTGGAGGTGAGTAATATATCACTGAGATATGAAAATATAGAAAAAAAGCATTGAGTTTTAAAATGGTTGCAGGTAGCAGCATTTATAACTCTAAGTACTGACACCCTTCTTTTCCAGAGAGCTACCGTCATCAGTGTCAGACTACTTAAACTGAAGTGTGAATCTAACAAAAGAAAACGTAAGTTCAAAAGTAGCCCAGGTAGTATTTTCCCTGGAATTTTCAAATAAAGTATAAAAA
>NW_005189628.1:2410-3968 GCF_000239375.1 Pundamilia nyererei
TATTAAACACTTTTAGAGTGATTTTATTATAAATTATGACCTACACTTTCCAGGCCGTGCAGCTCACACCGTCCTTGGAAAAGAAGCCTGGCTGACAGTCTTCACACACTGTGTCACTTCTGCTGGTCCCTGAAAGAAACACATTCGTTGTTACACAAAAAACTTATAATTTATCAGCTCATCTAAATGGTCTTAGACTTTAATTTTTCTTACCAGGTTCTTTTATCCTCTGACCAGCTGCACACTGTGAATGTTTCTCTGTCAAACTACATCTGTTACTGTCTGTCAAACCTTTGCAGTAATATCCATTTAAAATGTCACACACTGTGTCAGTTGTTGCTGTACAGTTCTGCTTGACAAAGAGACCATGACCTTAAAAAAATGAAAAACAAAACAAAAAACATTAGTGTAAAATCATGTTTCTGTAATTTACTTTTAAATGAAAGCTTTATTTTTTTCAATCTAAATTTGACAAAGGATTTCTCATCCGACTGTACCTGTGTCACAGGCAGTGCAGGGGAAACAGTTATACAGGCTGTTGGGTTGGTTCATAAAGGTCCCCATCTCACAAGGACGGCACCAAGTTCCTGAATATGCTGTGCAGTCTCCCTGAACAACTGTACCTGTTCAACAGAACACAACATTTATGTCAGACTTTTAGCATTTAACACAGAGGGAATCTACAGTTGTGCAGTTGTAGTGTTGGGTGTTATATACAGTAAGTCAGGCAGCTACAACATTACAGATCTACAAATTCAATGTGGCCCACTCAAATAATGCGTGGTGACTTCTATAACTTTGAGTATATAATTTGGCATTTTCTAATGCCTTCGGCGTTCTTGTGGTACGCAGCGGGTTATGACTGGAATCCAGTGCAATGACGCTCCCGCGGTAATAGACGTTCCAGCCCTGTATTCCAGTCCTAAACCTAACCTTATCCCTAGCCCTAACCATAACCCTATTCCTGATCTTAACCAGGACTATAATTATGTTAAATAGCGTGTTTCTAAGCGATTTGAAGAAAAAGAGCGAAGATGTGGAGTTTAGACGGTTCTCATATTTCCTCTTTTTTCCGAGGTCGTCATTTGTGGTGGATAGCCGAAAACGTAATATGTTGACGATTTGTCACCTAGCGTAAAATGTTACGCTTTGGGAGTGAGAACGGATAAAACATACGAGGGGAACGATAGCGAAGATTCTCCAGATCGATTACTCTTGCTGTCCTGTGAACAGCATCGACGTGGTGCCGTTTTCGCGATCGCCTCGTGTGTGAGAACGCCAGGACGGACTGTATTTGGTGTTTTTTTGATGGTTTGTCGGCTCCTTAAATGTAAGTCTACCCCTTGGATGATCCTTAAAAATGCATCCACCTTTATGCCTAAGGACAATAAATGTCCATTCCTCAAAAAGTGCTATAAAAACTTTATATATTCATATTTTTTTTCACTTTAAATTGGTCAGTCTTTTAAAACTACTTCTCCCTGAAATATTCATATAAAGTTTTAATTATATTTTCGTTGTTTTAACTTTTTAAATCCCAGTTGTATTACACGAGCAC
>NW_005189628.1:5446-6559 GCF_000239375.1 Pundamilia nyererei
AAGACGGCGGCATATCCTACAGGAAAACACAAGAATATTAATATCCTGGGACAGACAAATAGCTCGGTTAGCTCACAACCTAAGCTAAAGGTTAGCTTAAGCTAAAGGCTGTGTCGTATACACGAAAATGTTGCAGTACTTACCGAAGATAAGCAACGCAGACAGCATGATATCACATCCTAACACGCTGCTCCGTAATACATTTGTAGGCTTTATTTCACTAAAGTACTATACAAATCTAACAGAAACAGCTAAAATGCGTTAAGCTTTCGGTTGTGATGTGGGCGTAACAAGAAGAAAACTTGGGGAAGAAAGAGCCAAAGTCCATCCCACACTGACGATTCTCGTGACTTTTGTCGACAAACTGAAGATATTTTACTGATCTTTTACAAGACTCATCTTCGTTTAGACAGAGACAATAAAACAGAGAGTTTGAAGGAAGATGAAGGGAATCGTAGGATTTAATGTTTAATTTGTACACATTCCAGCGATTGTTTTACTCCTGAACCCGATGAATATTTACGAGTAACACGAGACAGACTGAGGATCGCGGAAGTATTCGTAGCCGAAGATTTTACTAATGAATAATGAAGCTGGGATTTTTATTTGAACCTGTACCTGGATTCGTATTTGCCACTGTGAAATAAAAAGTAAATAATTTATAGCCACGTAGATGGTTACCATTAATTAATAATATTTAAGTTTTAAGAGTAATTATTTAAGAGGGATTAGTTTGGTGAAACGTAATCGCCAGATGATGAGACGTCGTGGTGTATTCACTGCAAAGAGTTGAAAATCCAGTGATGAATTGGATAAAAGCACAAGAAGTATAAAACAGTTCAGTACTATCATTACTTCAAGTATAAATAGATAAGACAAGTAAAAAAAACAAAACAAACAAAAAACAAGTGAGTGTCTTTATATAGAATTGACAGTCACCTCTTCACTGGTATTATTAAGCAGCATCAGTACAAAGCAGTGATGGGAGAAAACCAGCAGTTTCAACAGCTACGTTATCTTTCAGGACATCCTGATGTCTCCCTGTCTCCATCCTCACAGTCTCCTCTTCCATTTGATTAATCTTCTTTGTATGTAGACTCAAATAATTTGTGA
>NW_005189629.1:0-6555 GCF_000239375.1 Pundamilia nyererei
GTGTTTTTAAAAAGTAACTAAGTAACTAAGCAATTAATTACTTTTGAAAATAAGTAATCAGTAAAGTAACTGGATTACTTTCTGGGGGAAGTAATCAGTAATTAGTTACTGATTACTTTTTTCAAGTAACTTGACCAACACTGATTAACACATCCGTATTGAGGGGAAGAGGAACAGTTTGTGTGGTACTTCAGCTAGAATGAAAAAAGACACAAAGCTGGAGTTATTCTGTGTCTTTGCTGCACAGCTGTTTCTTCTTCTCTCATTCTCTCCCCTCCCTCTCCTGTTGTTACTTCAGTCATGAAACCGATCAATGATCAGCTGATCGTCTCTCTTGTTTATCGCTCACTTTGCACCAGAAAGAGGAAACCAGCGGATGTCGCGCTGAACAACAGCAGCACGTTTAAGCTTGATCAGCTGTTGTTAGAATTTATTTAATATTACTTTCTAGTATCAGCGGATGTTTGCTGGAAACAGCCAATCAGATTTTTTTGCATCCAAGTCTGTGATTGGCTGGTTTTGTGGCACAAATATAACGGTGTACGGAAAGTTGAGCGCACACGGGCAGAAATGTTGAGAGCGCGAGAAACACGTTGTGAGCGAGCGCAAATGCAAAAACTGAGCGAGAGGGGCTGCTGTTGTGTGTGTGTGTGGATAATAGCAAACACTGCAATACACTTTTTGCACGCAGCAATGAAGTTTATTCACTCAAATTTAGTTTTTCTTCGCTCAAAATAAATTTCTCCTCAAAATGCAAAACTTGCACCTGCAAACATTTTTTACATGCGCTCAGAATAGTGGCACAAAAATAACGCCATAGGTCCCTTAACAACTCAAATGATGTTGCATTTAAGTTGGAACAAAAACAGATTGTCACAGTGGTGCAAATGGATGATTGGCTCCACAAGTTCTTTCATGCTGCTTCTGACATTTGGTTAACTGAGGAGTGACATCATTCCAAGTCCTAACATTCAGCTTCCAGCAAAAGGAACGAAGCCCTGATCAGCAACAGCATGTTTTTTTTTGTTGTCGTCATTTCCCCCCCTATGGTACCAAAGTATCCTGTATATTAGCATCAAATGTGAAACTCTAGTATTGCGACACACCTAACGACCATCCAAACTGCTATTTTAAACATCATCATTAGCCCATTGACTCTGTATTTCTAAGGTGAGCTAGGCTAGTGCTTCTCATTTTCTATGCTAAGTTGGTGTAAACACACCTTGAGTCGAAACACAAACACATGTGTTCCACTCAGTAGTGTCTAATAAAGCATCTGTCTCTCCTTATTGAGTGTTTTACTATAGAGAAGCTGGGCCGCAGGCCTCTCATGATTGGGGGTTTTGCTATGATGGGTATCTGCAGTACTGGGATAACACTGGCCCTCATTCTACAGGTAAGTGTGTGTGTGTGTGTGTGTGTGTGTGTGTGTGTGTGTGTGTGAGAGAGAGAATACATATTTAAAGCAGTGTTTAACAAAAAGACTCATTTTCGCTTAGAGAAGCTACATAAATACTGTCAGACTTCTTCAATGTTCTGCTGTTTGTTCTCATTGCAGGCTCATTTGTCATTCATGCGCTACATCAGTGTCTGCTGTGTGGTGGGCATTATTGCTGGCTTCTGTATTGGCCCAGGCAAGTTGCTTTATACTGCATGTTAAAGGACTGGTTCATTTAAATGACAACTATTAACAGATTTACCTGTTCAAAGTATTATTTTGGTGTGGTTATCACATGATGTCGACAGAAGCAAAAAACGAAAAAATAAAAACATAAGAGCCAAAAAACAAACTAGTGATGGTACACATGTGCAGATGCATCAAAGCGGTGGCTGCCTGCAAAAATCTAACTGCTGCCCATTTCATATTTGACACTGATTAACTGGTTTTAACCCTCTCAGGCTCAAGTTTTTTGTTGCTAATGCACAACCAAGTCCTGCAGTGGTAAAAGAAACTCATAAAATATGTATGTGGGGTAATCAGGTTGTTAGTTTTTAACTGTTGCAAATCGGCAACGCCTGCCTGGAGAGGGTTAATATCAAGTAGACAACATTATGTCAGCAGGCATGGCATTCATACAGCTACAGGCGAAACGATTTTCTTTTTCCCACATGTTTTAGAAACCTTTGGAATTTTTGGTATGTTTAATATCCATTTAAACGCGTGTGTTTGGAAACTGGAATCTTTTACTAGCCAGGATTTGTGGATGGGTTATATGTGAACTATTGCTGGGCAGAGCCATGAACAATAGTGTGTTTAGAGACTCGTGCATGGTCTCAGATAAACAGACTGTCACTGATTGCTGCTAAAAGAGCTTTAAGAGTTATATAAACCAGAATGTAATTTAAGCTTTTGTACAGGTGGATGACAATAGTTTCTAGAGTAGTAAACAGGTGAGTGTAGTCTGCTCTGATTGCAGCTGATGTGTGATGTTATTCTGTTGTAACCTGTGAGTTGCAGGAGGTTTGGGTTGCTCTGTGTAGTGGTTGAACAGCACCCTCTGCAGGTCATGCCTTTAAAAATTTGTCTCTAATTTGTCTCTGAAAATCTTTTGTACTGCAGCTCTAGTTACATTTTCATTTATTCAGACATTTAAAAGTTTAATAAATGCAATTATTTATAAAAGTGATATGCATTCAAATGTTCTAATTTGAAGTTCCCTGACTGTATATTCGACTCTAGGTTCTAGGACCTTCTGTAAGAGAGACAAATAAAGCCGTTTTTACTGACTATAACAGTTAAATATTAATGATATGCATTCTTTGACACGATTCTCGTGTCCATATGCGGATTTTTAGGCCCAAAGGCTGTATTGGTACGAGAGATGATAAATGAACATGTATTATAAAATCATGAACATAAATAATATAATTGCTTGCACACACCCTGTTAATCTGCACATTAGTTTTGTAATAAAAACTCTGTTATCTCTGTGTTTCCTCTGGATGCTCCGGCTTCATCCAGGTGCATGTTATAAAGCTGCATATGGATGTAAGGTGGACAAAGTGCCTTATCCTGATCAATAATTGGAGCTATAGGATGAAGAACTTTGGAACTAGAGACCAAAAGAGTCAGATTGTGTTTGTTACTTATAAATTGTCTCAGATGTGAGACTAAATGACTTGTGAACACTATGAGAGCATCCAACAGCAATGTGTGACTGATGTTTGGTAAGTCCTGTCTTTTTCCTGTTGCAGCTGGAGTGCCGTTTCTGGTCACGGCAGAGTTGTTTAAACAATCTCACCGACCTGCAGCCTACATCATAGGAGGCTCACTCAACTGGTTGTCCAACTTCACTGTGGGATTCGTCTTCCCATTCTTACAGGTAGAAGCTATACACGGTCCTGGATTTCTTTACAAACGTAGTATGCAGAGAACTGATTGATGTAGTCCTCGAGTACCCACTTATCCAGGATCCAGTTTAGGTCTTTATGTTTTTAATAGATTCCTTAAGAATCTATTAAAAGCATAAAGTCAGGGAGCTGTTAAATCAGGGGGAGCACACAGGATGGAATAGAGCAGCTGTCAGTGACAGCAGACAGGATACTGGTGAAGCCACTAACAGCATGTGGAGGAGACCGGGGTAGTTCTAGGTTTCAAAGTGCTTCGCCTACATCGATCCTGCTAAATGAAGACAGAAGGACACCAGTGCAGTCACGAGCTGATGTGCTGCTGGCTGAGCTCGACTTCAGAACTAATGCTCAGTTTGCATAATGAGAGTAATGCAGTGTTACGCTTTGTTTTATCTCCCTCAAGTCGATATATCACTGTGAATGCCTCAGAAATCCTTCTCAGTTTCTTACTCCCTGTAGTCCAAGGAAACGTCAGAGTGTAAGAGTAACTACCTATTCTGACATACACAATGTCAGTTTACTCAAAGTGACATGGGTCACCTTTGATTTAAAACCAATTGTCCTTTTCTTTCTTTCTTCCATTTACCTGCAACACCAACCACCAGATGTCAGCCGGAGCTTACTGTTATTTAGTGTTTGCCACCATTTGTGCATCTGTTGCCGTCTATGTCTACATTGTGATCCCAGAGACCAAAAACAAGACCTTCATGGAAATCAGCCAGATGTTCTCGAAGAAAGAAGCAGTCTTAGAGACCCAGAGTCTGATCCATGTTGACCAGCTAAAGCTGCGGAAGCTGAATGGCTACGGTGGTCTAGAACATGCTTCGGTGGAGTTTGACAGCTCTTTGTCTGTACCTTAACTCAGACTTCACAGCCAATTCATTCCTTTGGTATGTACATTGTAACAAAACAACACCTCACCTGTACCCAGTGTGCTATAGCTGAGTGAAGTTATTCTGTCAACTGAATATTTATATCCAAGATTTGTAAGAAAATTTACTTCATGGGTGCTAATTCAAAAGTATTACTCTGGGAGCATGGTGACATCACAGGACTATACATATAGTGAAACAGCCAGACAGGTTGGAAACAATCAACCTGTATGGTACGCAGACTTAAGACAAATGTCATTACATTTGAAAAACCCATTTCCTCTTCGGCCTGCTGTAATGGACCAGACCTGCCTATGGAACGGACTGTAACTCCCAACAACCCTAGTTTGATAATTGGGTAAGAAAATAGACGAGAGTGTTATACAGAGTTTCAATGGTTGTTCTACACTAAAATACTAGTTTCAGTTTCCCTGAGGTACATTAGGTAAGTGCCCTTGTTCTATCTCGACCCAGCAAATAAATATGTTTTTATGTCAGTCATGATTTCAACCTTGATTATCTTGGTGAGTACGGTGCTATGAAAAATGTTAGCAGTGATGTACACAACTGCAAGAAATTGTAACCACAACTGTACTTAAAAAAATAATAACTGTTTTAATTATGTTGTCTGTGGAAGGGAAAGTATTTTCATGAAAAACTAAAATACAAATGACCTCTGGGGTCATGGAAAAACAGGTCATTTTCAAATGAAGCCCAGCTAGTAATTCTTCTGAAAGGTAAACTTCATTTCTCTCCTCACTGTAACCAGTCATTTTGGGTTCTACACTTAACCAAAATACAAGTGAAAAAATAATTGTCCCAGAAGGAGCTCAGACACCAGCTGTTTGTCCCTTTTGTGTGTCATTTTACATTTTTTGGGTTCAAGCAGCTGATGGTTGTTTAGGTTGTTAGTTTCTTACAACTGACAAGTTCATATTCTGTTTAGTCAGCATTAGCATGTGGAATGGGAAGCAATTAATTAGATAAGATCTTTGTTGGGACAAAGAAAACATGAGAGGATGAGATTGACGCAGCTAAAGGAGAAGTTGCTTTATAGAAATAATAAATATTAAACAAATTGTTATTTCTTTGATCATGAAAAACCTCAGATGCTGTGGATACTGTTACTGCTACTGCCCTTTTATGTATATTTTAAAAGATGCTTACTGCAGACAGTTTGGGTGGTAAATTCTGTAAATTGGCTTTTTAGCCAGCATGAGTGAAATGAAATCGGACATGCACAGAATAAACTGTCTTCCTTTCAGTAGGAAACAAGAGCTTGTAGACACAACAGCCTGTAAGAAACGGGTTGTGCACAGTACCACACACAGTACATGACAGAAATACATCTTTTTTGAATCTTTTGTAGTCAGTAAGTCACAATCTAAGAAATCCAAATAACAAACTGCATGTTGTTAAATGTCACCATTTGTTCTATATGTATATTACCTGATGTTAAACATGATGTTTTCTCAAGTTGGTCCTGATATTTTAGACTGTGTCATTACGCTGTGCTGGTTGAATTGTTTTGCAAAGTCTGCTAAAATATAATTTATACAGAAAGTGAAACTGTTTAAATACATGAAAATGTGTACATAAGTCTAAAAGTTGTGAATTGTCAAAAGATAACTACATAAATGAAGTCCTATACCACTGTGCTTTCTGTGTTTTCATTACCAAGCATAGTTGACTCATGTTCCAGCAGCATTGTACAGTAATAAGAAAATTATGCTACTAACATATCTAAACTGTAGGAAAGACAAAAGAATCCAAGGCACTGGATTTTTTATTCACCCTCAAAAACACAAATCTAACTCCCTGCTGACCTCTAGTGGTCAGAAAAGAAGTGTCTGCTAGTCCAGTCTAACTAAAAAAACCATTCTTGTAAACAATGTAAACAATGCCAAAATTATGAACATTTACACATTTTAAAAATATATTTAAGCACTGCTGCTTATCTTGGCCTATTACTACCTTCTGACTGCTGAAATAGTGTGACCCCATTAACAGAACTGTGCACCTGTACCCACACTTGCTCTGTTTGCATGTGGAAAAAAGCATCCAGGGGCCAACAATCCTCGTCTTTTTTATCATATACATTTAAAGTAAATTTCAATAACACAATCAAATGTGTGTTCAAGCCTTAACAAAATATCTGCTTTTCATTCACATATGGAGAGTTAAATAACTCAAAGATCTAGAATACCTGAAGCTTCAGTTTGGATTAATCAATTAACCTATCCCCACAAGCTGCATGTCTTTGGACGGTGGGAGGAAGCCGGAGTACCCGGAGAGAACCCACGCAAACACGCAAACTCCACACAGAAAGACC
>NW_005189630.1:0-1746 GCF_000239375.1 Pundamilia nyererei
ATAGTGAAGCAGGAAATCAAAATACAGAACACAGGATGGTGAACCCGAACTCCTAACATAAGAAAAAGTAAACACGGCATGCACGTTAACAAGGGTCTCTGCTGTGCAGGAAGTGAGGTCACAGCTGCTTGGACCTCAGCACTGTGGGTCTGGGCAAACTTTCTCATGAGTGCTACTGAAATGTTCTGGCTTTCTGTGGAGGAGAAACAAACAGAGTTAGAGGTCAACACTGGAGACAGATCACTACAAAAGAACCAAATACTGATGAGAGTGCTGTGCACGATGCTAAGAGACATCAGATATGAAGCTCTGAGTCATGAGGGTTCATTCAAAGGAATTTTAACATGCAATCTGATGAGTTATTCTGCATGTGGCCATAGAAATCTTCACCTTTATCAACATCCTTGTTGCCCACGACATGACTGGAAGCAGCAACTATGGGTTTCATTAAATTCACGACCTGAAAGAGATAAAAATAAATAAATAAAATCATTTAAGAAAAAAGTGTAATTAAAAATATTTTTAAAATTTAGGGACAAAATGCACAATGTGAAGTAGTTCAAGATTTACATCAGAGCATGTCAAAGTTTCTGCATGTGTTGGATTGTAAGAATAACTGATTTAACATTTAATAAAAGAAATGATTGGTTGGAAGTTTTTCCTTTCAAAGCATCTTTCTAAACATGTGAACAGCTGCTCTTTAATAATCAATATGAATCAAAGACTTCTGTCAACACAAAATAAATGTAAGGAAACACACTTTCCTGTGCAACATCCAGTTTCTATAACTGACGACAAGCTTGGACCACAGTGATCTAAACTCATCCTCTACATTGGAAATGTAAACAAATATAAATGTGGTTTCTACTGTACCAGAGCAGGGCTGTGTGTGTAGAGCACAGCCAGGCAGCTGAACACTGTATGGTTCTCTTTTTGGTCCTCTTCGAGCGGGAGACGAGCCACCAAAGCTGGCAACACTGGTCAGTGAACACATTCAGTTTTCAGGCCCCTCTTCTGTGGAACCAGCTTCCAGTTTGGATTCAGGAGACAAGATTTCAAGATTAGGCTTAAAACTTTCCTCTTTGGTAAAGCATATATTTAGGGCTGGACCAGGTGACCCTGAATCCTCTATTAGTTATGCTGCAATAGATGTAGGCTGCCGGAGGATTTCCATGATTCTCACTCACTATGTGTTAATAGACCTCTTTGCACTGAATCATATCTGTTATTAACCTCTGTTTGTCACGTCCGCGGTGGCAGACGTGTGGAATTGGAGATAGGACTCAAAATGCGGCAGCTCTGGTGCAGATGAGTATTTATTTAACAAAAGAAAATACAAACAGCAATGGCGTGGGTGAAGGTGAAACAGGAAAACCTAAACTGGGTAAAACTAACAAAACAAACCAGAAACGAAGATGCAGGAGGTCCGGGGAAATACATACGGAGAGACGCAGGGAGACCGAGGAGAAACAACACAGACGAACCAGCAACGACTAAGACAGAAGACAAGACTTAAAAACACCCAGAGAACACAGGGAGATCACACACAGGTGGGGGACACAGCTGGGAGTGATTAACGTGACGAGACTAGGGAGGCAAACTGAAAACACTCACATAAGACGCAGACCTTCAAAATAAAACAGGAAACACATACACGCAATGACACAACGCAACAACGTCACACAGACTGGGGAACACATAGGAACATGAAAACAAAACCCAGAATAATAATAACTACTAAAACAT